>NW_027331925.1:4639920-4768584 GCF_048418815.1 Hemitrygon akajei | reverse complement strand
GAGAAACGACCGAGAGAGAGAGACAGAGAGAGAGGGAGGAAGAGAGAGAGAGGAACAGAGAGTGAGAGAGAGACAGAGAGAGAGGGAGGAAGAGAGAGAGAGGAACAGTGAGAGACAGAGAGAGAGCGAGAGCGAGAGAGAGAGGAACAAGGAGTGAGAGAGACAGAGAGAGGGAGAGCAAGAGAGAGAGAGGGAGAGAGACAGGGAGACAGGCAGAGAGAGAGGAACAGAGAGAGGGAGAGAGAGACAGAAAGAGAGGGAGAGAGGCACAGAGAGGGTGGGGGAGAGAGGGAGAGAGACAGAGAGAGAGGGAGAGAGGAACAGAGAGTGAGAGAGAGACAGAGAGAGAGGGGGAGAGAGACTGAGAGGAAGAGAGTCAGACAGGCAGAGAGAGAGATATGGTGGGGAAAGTGTGTGAGAGAGGGAGAGACAGAGAGAGAGAGGGAGAGAGGAACAGAGGGAGAGACAGAGAGGGGGAGAGAGAGAAGGAGAGAGGGAAACAGACAGACAGAGAGAGTGAGGGTGGGGAGAGAGTGAGAGAAAGAGAGGGAGAGAGAGAAGGGGAGAGAGAGCGAGAGAGGGAGTGAGAGGTTGGGGAGAGAGTGAGAGAGAGACAGAGAGAGAGGGAGCGGGGAGAGACAGAGGAAGACAGAGGGAGAGGGAGTGAGAGATTGAAAGAGAGTGAGGGAGAGGGAGACAGACAGAGAGGGGAAGAGAGAGTGATAGTGAGGCAGAGAGAGTGATAGAGAGAGGGAGTGAGTGAGTGGCAGAGGCAGACAGAGAGAACTGAGAGGGGGAGAGAGAGAGAGGGAAGAGAGAAAGGGACAGATGGAGAGAGAGAGTGAGGGAGACGGAGAGAGACCGAAAGAGAGAGAGAGAGAGGGAGAGAGAGGAACAGAAAGTGAGAGAGAGACGGAGACGGAGAGAAAGAGAGGGAGACAGAGACAGAGGGAAAGGAAGTAAGAGATTGAGAGAGAGTGAGAGGGAGAGGAGACAGAAAGAACTGAGGGGGAGAGAGAGAGTGAGAGACAGAAAGAGAGAGACAGAGAGCGAGAGAGAGAGAGAGAGAACTGAGGAGGAGAGAGAGAGAGGGAGAGAGACAGAGAGATGCAGACAGAGAGAGACAGAGGGAGAGTGGGAGAGAGACAGAGAGAGAGTGGGGAGAGAGAGAGGGAGACAGAGACAGGGGGAGAGGGAGTGAGAGATTGAGAGAGTGAGAGAGAGAGGAAATAGGCAGAGAGGGGAAGAGAGAGAGATTGAGTGAGAAAGAGGCTGAAAGAGTCATAGAGGGGAGGGAGAGGGAGAGAGACAGAAAGACAGAAAGAGAGAGACAGAGAGAAAGGGAGAGAGAGGAACAGAGAGACAGACAGAGAGAGAGGGGGAGAGAGAGAGAGGGAGAGATGGAGAGAGAGAGACAGAGCGAGGGAGACAGAGAGAGCGTGGGGAGAGAGTGAGAGAGAGGCAGAGAGTGATAGAGAGAGAGGGAGACAGAGAACTGAGGGGGGAGAGAGAGGGAGGAGAGAGGGAAAGCGAGAGAAGGAGAGAGAGAGGAGGGGGAGTGAGAGAGGGAGACGTATAGGGAGAGGGATATGGAGAGGGTGAGGATGAAATTCCTCTCCTGTCTGGTTCCATTTTGTCCTGTTTCTCCATCTTCCCAGTATCTCCTGCTTCTCAACTTCCCCCGAGCTCTTTACCCATTCTATCTCTCCTCCTTCTACACACTTACTTCTCCCCACATCTCGTCATCCCTTAGTTTCCCTCCTCTCCCGCCCCCTACCCAATTCCCCCAACTTTGTTTCACCCTCTTCCCAATGGCCTGATACTTTCCCTCGCCCTCTCCCTCCCTCTCCGCTGAGGGTTTGACAGTGAATCAGAGTCACCGGAAGTTGAGTAAATCCGTGTCCTGCGGAAGCGACAGCAGATATTGCCTTTCGGCTGGATGAGAAGGGCGCGGGAGGAATATGTTTCATATGAGTGATGCAGGATTCAGGAAGGTAGGGAGTAAGCAGAGGGTGAGGGGTCAGTGTGAGAGTGGTGTAAGGCGGAGGGAGTGGGGAGTAATGGAGGAGAGTGAGGGGAGGGATAGTAGAGTTTGGGATGTGAGAGGAGAAGCGGAGAGAGACTAGAGAGAGGAAGGTGAGAGTGAGAAAAGTGAGAGAGAAGGACGAGATTCGGGGAAAGCGCGGAAATAGACCCTTCAGTCCGTCTGGACAGTTCCACCCGTGTTCACAGAGCCAGTGCTGTTTGCACACGGTTGGAATTTACTCCTGTAAACCTTCTCCACCCGCGTGTCGGGTCGGAGCTGGAGAGCTTTGCGACCTGGTATCAACACTCCCCACCCCCTCCATTTCACCAACACAATAGAGCTATTTACTGACAACAGGAAGTCAGCGGGGCGATGCAGACATTCCTGTTTACATCAACGGCAGAGGATAAGGGGGTTGAGAGCTCCAATCTCCTGAGAGTGAACACCACTAACAGCCTGTCCTTGTCCAGCACAAGGACACTATCGCCAAGAAAGCTCAGCGGCATCTCTGCTTCTTCCAGAGGCTGAAGAAAATCGGCGCCTCCTGGACGACCATCATCTATTTTTACAGAACACATCCTGTGTGGAAACTAGTCGTGTTGTCACGGCAACAGCACTGGCCACCACCGGAAACACTGCAGAGAGCTGTGACAAGTTCAGTAACATCATGGAAACTGTGGACAATGTTTACACATCTCTCTGCCTCAATAAAACAGTCCACATTATCAAAGACCCCACACATGTCGAACATTCAGACTTCCTGAGAAATGGACCACTAACTTCACAATCTCCCTAATGCAGTGTTGTGATTAATTGGTCTGTATGATTCGTTCATTTAATTAATTGTCCCTCACATTTCGCAACCCGCACTCCCAGTCTCGAGGTGATGAATTGATCTTTATGGACGGGATGTGAATCAAAAGTTATCACTGTACCTTGATTCATTGAAAGCAAATGTCCCAATTTACGCTCACCTCTCCTTTCCTCTTCTCTCTCTCTCCCCCCTCTCTCATTCTCTCTGCCTGTCACTCTCTTTCTCTCGTTGTCTCTCTCTCTCTTCCACTTCTCTCTACCCCTCTCCTTTCCCCTCTCTTACCTCCTCACTTACCCTCCCTCTCCCCCCTTCTCCACACTCCTCCGCCGCCTATTCTGTAGCACACTAAACGGAAACAAACAGGCCTCTCCCAGAAACCACAAGTCTTTATCTTCTGAGAGAACATTGAATCTTTCCAACCGACGAGCAATTATACAGCATCTGTAATCCACTGAGTGTGTAAAACCGTCATCACAGTGTGGGGTGGGGGAGGGGTGCTGGTCTGGACGGGTGGGTGGCGGAGACAGCAAGCTTCAGGAAAGGGGGAATTGGGGAGAAAACGAGAGGCAAGCGAAAGGTTAGGCATAAATGGAGGAAGAGACAATAAGGGATAGATGCAGGTTAGTGACTGTGTAGTGAAGAATGTTTGGAGGAAAGAGTGGGAGGGTGCAAAAGAGTACGGATGAGAAAAAGATGAGATAGGGAAATTGAGGAATTGTATATGTATAGAGAGAGAGTGAGAGAGAGAGACGGAGAGATAAGAGAGTTAAGGGGGAGTGAGAGGGAGAAAGGGAGAGAGAGAGAGGACTGTGGAGCAGAGTGGAGTACCGGGGCACAGGTAAACATCATCTTTGAACTGTCCCACACTCACCTTGAAATCACGTCCTCTGGTAATTGAGATATTCACCTCGTGAACAAATGATGTCGGTTCTCTTCTCTCAGATCACTACTCAGCCTCAGTCTGCCTCTGGTCTCCCCTCAGCCACATCGCTACAGAGGAAACAACGGAAGCCTCTCCAACCTTTCATTCCCTCTGATTCATGTGGCAACCCCTCCATTTCCAGAACATTAACTCTCACCCGATCCTCCTCCGCCGTAACAGGGTTAGAGTTCCTCCTGTTGTCAACCAACGACCAGCGGTTCTGTGGTGGCGATAGTCACCCGGATGGTGAGATGTGTCCAGGTGCCAGGGACAGGGATGACTCCGATCAGGTCCCTGGCATTCTAAAGGGGACGGCGAGCAACCAGACATGTTGGTAAATATTGGTACCAATGACAGGTAGAAAATGTCAGCAGGCCCTGAAAAGAAATTTTGTGAGTTAGGTAAGGGGTTTGGGAACCGATGTGCCACTACCGAGGATGAGGTAGTTAATTTGTAGACAGAGACAGTATGTTGTGAGACTGCCGGCAATGAGAGGCTGCTGATAGGGCAACCTGGCAGTCGACAGGATGAGTTGCAATGGAAAAGACGCACAGAATCTAAAAGGCTGAACACAGGACTGAAAGTATTACATTTGAATGCGCGCATTGTACAAACTGACGTGGAGGAAGAGCTACAGACTGGCATACATGAGGTTGTGGGCATCACTGAAAGCGTGGCCCTGTTGGTAAACATAATAAAGCTATACCATCAGAAAGAGCTGGCATAGGGTCGGAAGGTGCTGAGTCGTTGTGGGTAGAGCTAAGGAACTGCAAGTGCAAAGAAAACCCTGGTGGAAGGTATGTGCAGACCCCCAAACAGTAGTAAGGATGTAGTCTACAAACTGCAATGGGAGATAGAAAATGCAAGTCAGCAGGTCAACGTTACAATAGTCATGTGGGATTTCAGTACACAAATAGTTTGGGAAAGCCCGGTTGGTGCTGGATGCCCCAAGGGAGAATTTCTAGAATGCCTGCGAGGTGGCTTCAGAGAGCAGCTCGTGGTTAAACCCACTATCGCCAAATCATATCGCTTCCTCGCGGCCCGGTAGCACATTCTTTGCGTCCCGGTCGCTGGGGACCACTGCACTAAGGGATCTGCAATTCTGGATAGGGTGTGATGCAATGAATCGGGATTGAATTTGCAATTTGAGAAGGGGAAGCACAACGCAGATGCAGTGTTGCAGTGGAATGAAGGAAACTGCAGAGGCGTGAGAGAGGAGCTGGCCAAAAGTGATTGGAAAAGACCTTTGGCACCGATAACGTCAAAGCAAGAATGGGTGGAATTTCGGGAAGCAATTCAGAAAGCGCAGGATATACACATCCCAAAGAGACAGAAGTGTTCAAAAGGCAGATAGTCCATAAGACCATGAGGTGCAGGAGTAGATTAGGACATTCGGCCCATCTACTCAGCTTTAACATATCACCAGATCATCCTGGTTGATCCAATTTCATCCCAGACCCAATCTCCTGTCTTCTCCCCGTGTCCTTTCACACCCTGAACAATCAGTAATATATGACCTTCTGTAGTAAATGTACAGACAGACTCGGCCTCCACCGTTGCCTGTGGCAAAGAATCCCATAGATTCTCCACTCTGGCTAAAGAAACTCCTCCTCATTTCCGTTCTAACGGGATGCCCTCTGTTATGGCTCATCCGGTCTTAGACCCACCAATCACAGGAAAAATCCTGCCCACATCCACTCTATCAAGGCTCCTCCTTCAACGAGTTCACCCCTTATTTTTCTGATTCTGGCCCAGAGACATCAATGGTGATATGACAACCTATTCAATACTGGAACCATTTTCGTGCACCTCCTCTGAACCCCCTGGAGATTCAGCACATCCTTTCTAAGACAAGGAGCTCAAACCTGCTCAAAATACTACAAGTGAGGCCCCACAAGAGCTTTTTAATGTTCCAGCATTTCGTCCTTGCTTTTACCTTTTAGTCCTCATGAAATGAATGCTCTGTATTCCATCTGCCGTTTCCAATCCTAATCTGTTCCAGCTCCTTCTGTGGCCTCTCTACGTCCTCAGAACTACCTTTCCCTCCATCTCTGTTCATGTCCTCTGCAGATTTTGCAGCAAAGCCATCAAATACATCATCCAAGTCATTGCCATATAGCAGAGAATAATCAGTCCCATCACAGACCCCTGTGGAATGCCATTGGACATCTGCAGTCAGACAGAAAACGCTCCATTTGTTCACACGTTCTGCGTCCTGTCAATCAGCCACTGCTTTATCTGTGCTAGACTCTTTCTGTAATATCATGGGCTCGTAGCTTGTTAAACAGCCTCATGTCTGCCACCTTTTCAAAGGCCTGAAATTCAAAGTACACGACATCAACCGATTGTCCTTTGTCTATCCGGCTTGTTATATCTTCAATGAATTTCAACAGATTGTCAGGAAACTATGCTGACTCCGGCCCTTTTTATCATTTGCCCAAAGTACCCTGCGACATCATCCTTAATAATCGAATCCAACATCTTCCCAAACACTGAGGTCAGACCAGCTGGCCTTCAGTTTCCTTCCCTCTGCCTCTCTCGCTTCCTGAAGAGTGGAGTGACACTGTTGTACTCCCCTTTCTCCGGAATCCCTCTTCCACACCACACTGGTCCTTATTCTTCACCTATTCCCTATTCTTCCTTATCTCTCTTCATCTCCCCACTCTGTCTTCTCCCTCTTTCAATCCCCACTCTCCCTTCTCTCTCTCTCTCTCTCTCTCTCTCTCTCTCTCTCATCTCTCTCTCGTCTCTCTCTCTCTCTCTCTCTCTCTCTCTCTCTGCTCTCTCTCTCTCTCTCTCTCTCTCTCTCTCTCTCTCTTTCCCCTACACTCCCTTTTCTCTTTTACTACCCCGTCTCTTCATACCCACTCCCCGTCTCTCTCCCGGACCCCACACACCCTTCTCTCTTATTCTGCCCTCTCTCCCTAATCTCTCTCCCAGGCCCCACTCCCCCCTCTTTCCTCTCCCCATTCCCTGTCTTTCACCCCAATCTCACTTCGTTTTCTGCATTACAGGGGCAAATCTAGCTACAACAAGACCACCCAGCCAGACCATGCCCACACCAAACCCACCCTCTGCACCTCCCTTACCTGAAACTGCCTGAGGACAGAACTCAGAGATTTCCTGAGACAGGAAATGTCCCACCTCAGCCACCAAGGCGCCTCACCACAGGGGGTGGCAGACCTTCTCCCCCCCTCCCCCCATAGGATGAAGGTCAGGGCCCCCCGGTGCATTTGCTCTCTCGCCCTCTCCCGCCCGGGGGACCTGAGGCCACATATACCTGTCGTAGTACACTGGGGAAAGGGAAACACGCAGAGGTGGATGGCACTTGTCGATACAGGTGCCCAGCACACCATCCTCCCAGGCAATCCCGCCGCATAGCGCGCTACAGCCCCTTCGAGCGCCAGCTAACTAGCCTGTTACCTGGCGTTCATTGACACAGAACACCAAACAGGCCCCGACCCTGTCGTCCTCCGCCCCCACCTCCCCATAATGCGATGGGTCAAGTCCCTGATTCCTCCCACAGAGAGGGCCGTCCTCCATTGTCCAGTGGAAGCTACATTGCGGAGCGGGCTGAACCCGGTCCTGAAGGGGTCAGCCGCCCCCATGAACAAGTCATGGCTTTCCCCCAGTCCCAGAAACCCTGCCCCGGACATCCCCAAGGTACAACCCTCTTCAGCGTGTTGGGGTCAACCCTTCGATTCCCTCCATCCCGACGACAAACTGCACGCCTGGTTCACAGACGGCTCCAGCCGCTGGAAAGGGGAAAGCATTGTGGACAGCGGCAGCACTTCATACCGCCACGGGCAAAATTTTGACCACAGAGAGGGAGGGGGGCTCCAGTCAACTTTCCGAGCTGGCAGCAGTAGCCCTACACCTCCAAACACCACCGGACCAATCCACATCTACACTGACTCCTGGGCTAATGGCATTGCGGTGTGGATGGCCACACCGGGAGCACCGATGCATTCCGGCCCTCACCCCATCCTCCTCGTCACCACAACAGGGACCGTGTTCCCCTCGTCCTCACCTACCACCCCACCAGCCTCCGGATCGAGCATATTATCCTCCGCCACCTTCAACAGGACCCCACCACTAAGCACATCGTTCCCTCTCTACCCCTCTCTGCTTTTCGCAGGGATCGTTCCCTCCGCGACTCCCGGTCCACACGTCCCTCCCCACAGATCTCCAACCGGGTACTTATCCCTGCAAGCGTAAGTGCTACGCCTGTCCCTACACCTCCTCTCTTATCACCATTCAGGGCCCCAGACAGTCCTTCAGGTGAGGCAACACTTCACTTGTGAGTCTGCTGGGGCATCTATTGCATCCGGTGCTCCCGGTGCGGCCCTCCTCTACATCGGTGAGACCCGACGCAGATTGGGGGACCGCTTCGTCGAGCACCTCCGCTCCGTCCGTCACAACAGACAGGATCTCCCGGTTGCCATTCACCTTCAACTCTGCTTCACATTCCCATTCGGATATGTCCATACATGGCCTCCTCTACTGCCATGATGAGAGCTAAACCCAGGTTGGAGGAGCAACACCTCATCTACCGTATGGATAGCCTCCAGCGCCTTGGCATAAACCGAATTCTCCAACTGTCCGGTAATTACCTCCCTCTCCCTTCCCCCATCCCACTTTTTCTCTGCCTCCTCTTCCAGCTGCCTATCACCTCTCTCATGATTCTGCCTTCTTCTGCTACCCATAGTGCTTTCCCCTTACATTCCTTCTTCACCTTTCCTGCCTATCCCCTCCGTGCTTCCCCTCCCCCACCCCTCGATCTTTCCTCTGATTGGTTTTTCACCAAGCACCTACCAGCCTTCTCCTTCCCACCCTCACCCACCTTCTTTGTAGGGCCCCTGCCCCCTCTTTCTTCAGTCCTGACGAAGGGCCTCGGCCCGAAACGTTGACTGCTCGTTTCCACGGACGCTGCCTGACCTGCTGAGTTCCTCCAGCTTGTTTGTACGTGTTGATCTTTATTTAACTGTGTTTCCTAATATGATCTTCCAAGCCCAAAACTGATACAAAAGTTTCCCGAATTCCCATCTGATAAAACGTGAAATCAACTCTTTTATCAAAAATATAATGCAACCTCTCGATTACCACACATTCCACAAGTTTTCATAAATGAGACGTTCATGATATTGGCCTATAACAAGGAGGATCAGACGGGGAGCTGAAGGTTTTAGAATGGACACTATTACAACAACCATTTTCCATGAGGAAAGTGGATGGCCAAACCTCCAAATTACGATTCAAAAAGTTAATATTTTCACACAAGAAGCTACATACATACCTGTTGAATCAAGAATTTCTACGACAAGTGTGTCATACATTTTATTCCCATTTTCAACTCTATGCCCTGCCCCTTTCCTTATAGAACTGGCAACATCACCCCCCTACCAACTAACCTGTCAAGCCAAACGACAATATATTCCTGCACAGGAATAAAAACTTAAAATGTGCAGGTTTCCTGAACAGATATAACATCGGAAGGGTCTGACTAATCAGAAATAAACTTCTTAAAGTCTTGACCATTATAAATCAGATTTCTTGCATTTCATTGATATATTTTAATACTATTATGTATGTTCACAAGTAGACTGGGATACAGATACCCCACCCAACAAAACTTCATTTAAAGCTTCCCACAAAATACCAGTTACACAAATATACCTTTCTGCAGCTTTCACAATAATTTTAATTTCCTCAGTAGGCTGAGATGTCTGAACAGTACAATTCACCACTTTGGTTTAAACATCACAAACTTCATTTTGTCCAGCAGTGAAGTATCTTTGGTGAGAGAACTGTGATGCTGGCATATATCCACTGACGTCACAGTCTGTACTCTGAGTGGGATCACTGTATCCAGTTTACCTGCTCTGCTTGCTGTACTTGTCCTTGAATAGGCCCGTCTGCTCACTGTGTTCTTTTGAACCAATTGAACTGGTCACCTCATGCCTTACTAAACCAATCCCATCTTCCTACACAAGGGACACATCCCTCAATTCTCCTCACATTCACGTGGTATCTAACAGCCTCTATCACATCTGCCTCCACCACCACCCGATATTCACTCCAGACACCCACCACAATGGGTATGGAAAACAAAACTTGAAACGCAAATCTTCTTTAAACATTCTGAGTCAAGTTTTTAACATCATTGTCTTTTCTAATTGTTTTTTTCCAACAGCAGCTATGCAGAGAAAAGATAGGAAATTACACTAAATTACAAAATACTTCAATAGTGCCAAAAAGGACCAATGAGGATGTGTTCCCCCTTTCTCCTGAAGTTCATGCCCACTGGCATTGGACATTTCCTCCTTAGAGAAAAAATCCCGGCTGTCCACTCTGTCTGTGCCTCTTACATTCCTGTAAACGTCTGTCAGACCTCCCTCAGCCTCTGCCACTCCAGAGAAAATTACCCGAGATTGTCCGGTCTCACTTTATCCAGGTAGCATCCTGTTAAGCCTCTTCCACTCACCATCCAAATCCTCCGCATTATTCCTGCATTCGAATGCAATTCTCCAGATGTGGTTGAACTATAGATTTATACAACTGCAAACATAACTGCCTGACACTGGAACCACAATCTGGGAGTTATAAACTCGGATTCCAAGATCCCACTGTAGATAAATACAGTCCAATCTCGCCCCATGAATACAACAGCAACGCGATAATGCTGAGGCTTTATAAGACACTAGTCAGGCCACACTTGGAGTATTGTCAACAGCGTTAGGCCCCATATCTCAGACAGGATGTGTTGTCATTGGAGAGAGTCCAGAGGAGGTTCACTGGGATGATTTTGGGAATGAAGGGGTTAAAATATGAGGATCACTTGGCAGCTTTGACCCTGTGCTCACTGGAACTCAGAAAAATGCGGGGGCATCTCATTGAAACCTACCGAATGTTGAAAGGGCTGGATAAGGTGGATGTGGAGAAGGTATTTCCTGTGGTGGGGCACAGCCACAAAGTTGAGGGGCCACATTTTCAAACAGAGGTAAGTTATTTTTTTATTAGCCAAGGTGTATTGGATCTGTGGAATGCTCTGCCACAGACTGCGGTGGAGGCCGAGTGTGTGGGTATATTCAAGGCGGAAGTTGATCGTTTCCTGATTGGTCAGGGCCTCTTGAATTGAGTGTGATCTGGGATCAGCCATGATGGAAAGGTGGCTGACTCAATGGGCTGAATGGCCTAATTCTGTTCCTATGCCTTATGGACTTATGAACATAAGCCCTCTCAATCATGATGAATCTCCTCTGCACTCTTGCAGCACAATACATCCTTTGTACAGAATGCTAAGCGGAACTGAATGCAACTTTCAAGAACGTTGTCAAGTCAGGCAGCATCTGTTGAGGGGAATAGAGTCGATGGTTGGGACAGAACCCTCCCTTACGGCACTAACACTGGCCCTTCGGCCCAACCTTTCCATGCTGTCCTTCTGGTCCATTTAAAACTAATCCCTCTGCTTGTCTTTGACACAGAACACAGAAATCTACAGCACATTACAGGCTCTTCAGCCCACAATGTTGTACCCGACCATGTAACCTACTCTAGAGACTGCCTAGGATTTCCTGATCGTATATCCCTTTATGTTTCTAAGGTCCATTAACCTATCTAAGAATCTCTTAAAATATCCTATTATATCGACCTCCACCATCGCTGCCGGCAGTACATTGCATGCACCCACCACTCTCTGTGTAAGAAACTTACCCCTGACATTCCCTCAGTACCGACTTCCAAGCAGCTTAAAACTACGTCCCCTCGTGTTAGTCACTTCAAGCCTGGGAAAATGCCTCTGGCTATCCAGATGGTCAAAGCCTCTCATCATCTTATACACCTCTATCAGGTCACCTCTCATCCTCTGTCGGTCCAAGAAGGAAAGGCCAAGTTCACTCAATCTATTCTCATAAGGCTGCTCTCAATCCAAGAGCAACATCCTTGTAAATCTACTCACACTCTCTATAGTATCCACATCCTTCCTGTAGTGAGGCCACCAGAACTGAACACAGGACTCCCAAGTGGGATCCAACTAAGCCCACAGCCCTGCCGTGTTGGGGTACAATGACTTATGTACAGGTTAGGAGAAATATAGCTTCAACATCACCTCACAGCTCTTGAACTCAATCCCACCGTTGATGAAGGCCATCACACCAGACGCCTTCCTAACAACATTGCCAACCTCCAGAGAAGCTTTGAATGTCGTATGGACATGGACCACAAGATCTCTCTGACCCTCCACACTGCCAAGAGTCTTACTATTAATATTATATTCTGTGTTCAAATTTGACCTGCAGAAATTAACCTCTTCATCTGTATTGAACTCCATCTGCCACTTCCCAGTTATGCATCCGAGGCGAGGAAAATAGATTGCTGAGCCTCTGGCTAGGATCATTATGACCTCATTGTCCACGAGAATGGTACCGGAGGATTGGAGAGAGGCGAATGTTGTCCCCTTGTTCAAAAAGGTTAGTAGGGATAGTCCTGATAATTTTAGACCATTGAACCTTACATCTGTGGTGGGAAAGCTGTTGGAAAAGTTTCACAATTATAGGATCTATTGGCATTTAGAGAATCATGGTCTGATCAGTGACAGTCAGCATGGCTTTCTGAAGGGCAGATCGTGTCTAACAATCCTAATGGAGTTCTTTTAAGAGGTGATCAGGTATATAGATGAGGGTAGTGCAGTGGATGTGATCTACATGTACTTTAGTAATGCACTTGATAAGGTTCCACACATTAAGCTTATTCAGAAAGCCAGAAGGCATGGGATCAAGGGATGTTTGACCAGGTGGATTCAGAATTGGCTTGCCAGCGGAAAGCAGAGAGTTGTGGTGGAGGGAGTGCATTCGGATTGGAGGGTTGTCCCACAAGGATCAATTCTGGGACACCTACTTTTCGTGATTTTTATTAACGACCTTGATGTGGGGTTATAAGGATGGGTTGGCAGGTTTGCAGAAGACACAAAGGTTGGTGGATAGTGTAGAGGATTGTCAAAGATTGCAGAGAGACATTGAAAGGATGCAGGAGTGGGCTGAGAAGTGGCAGATAGAGTTCAACCTGGAGAAGTGTGAGGTGGTATACTTTGGAAGGACAAACTCCAAGGCAGAGTACAAAGTAAATGGCA
Organism: Hemitrygon akajei; assembly: GCF_048418815.1. Taxonomy (NCBI): domain Eukaryota; kingdom Metazoa; phylum Chordata; class Chondrichthyes; order Myliobatiformes; family Dasyatidae; genus Hemitrygon; species Hemitrygon akajei. Next base: position 4,755,695 of record NW_027331925.1, on the reverse strand, counting down.
GGATACTTAGAAGCGTGGAGGAGCAGAGGGATCTGGGCTACATGTCCATAGATCCCTGAAAGTTACCTCACAGGTAGGCAGAGTAGCTAAGAAAGCTTATGGGGTGTTAGCTTTCATAAGTCGAGGGATAGAGTTTAAGAGTCGCGATGTAATGATGCAGCTCTATAAAAATCTGGTTGGGACACACTTAGAGTACTCTGTCCGGAATGCTGACTGGTTTAGAGAGTATGGATTATGATCAAAGATTAAGGAGCTAGGGCTTAACTCTTTGCAGAGAAGGAGGCTGAGAGGAGAAATGATAGAGGTATAGTTGATATTAAGGGGAATAGATAGAGTGGACAGGCAGTGCCTCTTCTCCAGGGCACCAGTGCTCAATATAAGAGGACATGGCTTTAAGGTAAGGGGAGAGAAGTTCAAGGGGGATATTAGAGGAAGATTTTATACTCGGAGAGTGGTTGGTGCGTGGAATGCACTGCCCGAGTCAGTGGTGGAGACTGATACACTAGTGAAGTTAAGAGACTACCAGACAGGTATATGGAGGAATTTAAGCTTAGGGAGGCAGAGTTTAAGGGTCGGCACAACATTGTGGGCCGAAGGGTCTGTACTGTGCTGTATTGTTCTATGTTCTATCTATTTCTCGTTGGAATCTCTCTTTTAATTTAATGTTTTTATTGAAGGCTCTAAACAGTACAGAAAACGTAATGCATTACATTTTCCTCCATTTTGCTTTTATACCTTACCCCTAAGCAACACCCACAATGTCATCAGTGGGGCCTTCTGGGAGTTATACTCATTGGTCCTCGCTCGCTCCCTGTCAAAGCATGTTTCGTCAGCCACCACAGACGGCACCGAAACAGACCCACCGAGGCGCGAAGGGAATCACACCCGTCCTTGTGGGCTCCGATGGCCGGCGACACCGACAGAAGCGAATCGCTGATCTCCGCCATGGCGATGGAGCGGAAGAGGCGGGGCTGATCATGGGCCGATTTCCTCCAGCCTATCGTAGCTCAGACTTTACACTAACCCCTGCTGTCATTGGCTGCAGTGCCTGTCGCTCAAAAGGGAACTCAGTGGGTGATTAGTTTATGTGAACGTCAGTCAGCCTTCTGTCTGTGAGTTTGGATTTGGATTTATAACGGGTCAGGAAGCAAATTGGGAGAAATGTGAGTTTTTATGTGATGGTGCATCAGTATCCGAGTTACATTATTAACAATAAAAGGGCAAAGGCCGTTGTGAGGAAGGAGGTTATTTACTGGAGTTTATATGGAGATAATTTTGGATGGGATATCAAACTTGGAATTGTTTGGGATATGATTTAGAAAATGGGGGGATATGTGTTGATTAATGAGGGCCAAATGATTTGTTACTGGAACAGGGAAGGTTGTGTTACTGGCTGGGTCATTTGCTGAGATTCATAATCAGGATAATTTAAGTGAAGAAGTTAAACAATGTAGGGATATGTTTTTCAGTGAATACCCTGAAGTCAGCTGTAGCAATGATAGTATCACTGATGGAGAGATTTCCTTGTATGAATTTAGGAAGTCTATTAATAATGCAAGTCAGGTGTCCCCAGGAAAGAGTGATATTTGAAATCGTAATTGTATATAATTCGCTTTTGTGAAAATATTAAATGTTTGAATTGTGCATCTACTTTCCTCATGGAAAATGGAAATAGTCTATTATAAAACCTGGCAGATCCCCTTTTGATCCTTCTAGTTAAGGGCCTATATTGTGAATGTCTCATTTATGTAAACTTATGGAATGTATGGTAATCAAGCGCCTGAGTTATATTTTGTAAATAGTGGTGATAAAGTGTTTTATTAGAGTGGATTTTGGAAGGGTGAAATGACATTAGATTCAGTTTGAGGTTTGGAAGATGATATTCGGAAAGAACAATTAAATAAAGATGTAATTGCAGTATTTCTTGACACTGAAAAGGGAAATGATATGGAAGAAAGGACTTTGGATTAAATTAGGAGTGAGGGGGACATTGTATAATTTTTCTGAGTGTTTTTTTGGATGGACTGTCCAAGTACCGGTCGGCATGTTATGTTTGTGTTTCTATGAGATGGAGAATGGGATCCCACAGGGCAGTATTTGTAGTACTTCGTTAATTAATATTATGATTAATGATATTTTTTCTCTGAGATGGGAAAATGGGATACCCTGGGTAAATCACAATATACAGATGACGTAGCTTTATAGATGTAATTTACAATTAATAGGTCAAACAGTGGGCAGATTGATGAGGATTTTAAGCTTACAGTCGTTAAAACACATTACGTGGTTTACAAACAGCATTAATAGACTTGCACTTGATTTTAAATTATGTCATTAATGTCTTGAGGAAGCGTCAGTGGTAATATTTCTCAGTATGTGGATGGATAATAAGCTGATGTGGAAGCACCTATCAGTAAAATAATTGATATATGTAAAGGAGCTTTAAATCTCCACAGACATCTATGTGGATATTCTTGGGTGCAACATGAAAATCTTTGTTGACCAATTATATTTGTTTAATTGGATCTGTTCTTGATCATGTCTGTGTGGCTTATGGGCCAGCTTCATCCTCAAATTAAAAATGTTTGTATGTGATACAATTACAGACTTTAAGATTGTGTTCTCGTGCGGTAATGTTGTCTCCTATTTTGGCTTTACTGATTACAATGGGACAATTGCCCTCAAAGTAACAGAGGTTCAAGTTGATGTCAACATACTGGATTAATTTGCGGGGGCAAGGAAATGATCATCCTGTTAAAGGTGTGCTGGAGGACGGTTGGGGACATCACAAGAAGAGTGTTTTTTGTTTTGGGTGGCTGGGTTCTTACCACGCTGAGAATATGGCTGCATTTGATGATACAATATGTCACACTGTAGCTTTCTCTGTAACCCAACCTTGATTTTTCCAATGACTTCAGCTAGTTTTAGGTTACACGATCGGATTCGGTTCTGCCTGAGAGTCTTTTGGTTCATCAGTATATTAATGAGTTATTATCACACAGTAACGATTTTTACAGATGAATCAAAAGATAAGTTAACTGGGGATGTTGGTGTGGCTGTTTTTGTGTGCCTGAATTGCAGGTAATGATAAAGAAATGACTTATAGTCATTTAACAGAATAGAATGTAGAATTCTTTGCAAACAGTTTAGGATTACAGTGGGTGGAGGAAATTGGTCCTTATAATTTGCTCAGAATACATTTCGGTTTTGATGAGTCTTAAACAGGTCATTCTGGCAGTAGGTCAGATTGACTGTTGGAAACTCGTCAAATGGTATTTCATATATAAAGCTTGATTTATATGTCTGCACATTATAGGCCCTGCACATCACACTGTTGACGGAAACGATGGGGTTGATGTTAAGCTGCGGATATAGACCTTCCACTTAGCAAACCAGAAGCTAAAGGGTTGGTGGTGTTAAGAATTAGGGGCTTATGGCAAGACGTAGGATAATGGACATAAGGACAGACAACTTTACAAAATACATAAACCCGTTGAGCTTATAGAAGAAGGGCTTAAAACAAGGGAAGGTATGGTATTGACATGACATAGAAATGCCCACACTATGCTTAATTATGCCTTGTATCTAATTGGAAAACGTCATTCTGTGTCATGTACATTTTGCTATTATGAAACTGTCGAAACACATACTATTTCAATGTGAAGCGGAGAAGGCTGAAGAAAAAACAAATGCATTCTTCAATACAATCTTTGCGAGGGTAGATACTATACAGATAAAGACTTTATTAAATTATGGGACTGACTTTAATTTAATTCACAGTTTGAGCTGGAAAAGGCATGTAATAATTGTGTTAAACCTCAGGAAATGGCATATAAGGTAGCAAAGGTGAGTGGGATGTTGGATTATTGGGATGCTCTTAAAATCCAACAAAAGGCAATGAAATAAGCCATAAGAATGGTAAAAATGAAATATGAGGGCAAACTGGCCAATAATATAAATCAGGATACTAAAAGTTTAGTTTTCAGTTACATGAAGAGTGAAAGGGAGATGAGAGTTGATACTGGACCACTGGAAAATGATGCTGGTGAAGTAGTAATGGGGGACAAAGAAATGGCAGGTGAACTTAATGAACAATCTTCACTGTCTTTTCCGGTCAGCACCGCCCCCACTTGTCCCATTTAACCTGTCTCATTACGGGTGGACTTTAGGACCCGAGGGAGCTCAGGACCCGTCGCCCGCAGCTGCTGCTGAATCCCCGGTGTTTCTGTTCGGTTGACGAATGATAGATAGATAGATAGATAGATAGATAGATAGATAGATAGATAGATAGATAGATAGATAGATAGATAGATACTTTATTCATCCCCATGGGGAAATTAAACTTTTTTTCCAATGTCCCATACACTTGCTGTAGCAAAACTAATTACATACAATACTTAACTCAGTAAAAAAAAATAAAAAAAAATATGATATGCATCTAAATCACCGTTTCAAAAAGCATTAATAGCTTTAAAAAGTTCTTAAGTCCTGGAGGTAGAATTGTAAAGCCTAATGCGGTGAACGAGTTAAAATTAATCGATCGACAATTCTCATCTCGTGTTTATTTCACTTCATAAACCATAGAAAACTACAGCATAGAAAACAGGGCATTTGGCGCTTCTAGTCTGTGCGGAAACTTTATTCCCCTCGTCCCATTGACCTGCACCCGGTCCGTAACCCTCCAAACCTCTCCCATCCATGTATCTATCCAATTTATTCTTAAAACGTGAGCCCGCATTTACCACATCAGATGGCAACTCGTTCCACACTGCCATCACTCTCTGAGTGAAGAAGTTCCTCCTCATGTTCCCCCTAAACCTTTCCCCTTTCACCCTGAACCATGTCCTCCTGTTTTTATCTTTCCTAATCTAAGTGGAAAGAACCTAGCCCCATTTACTGTCTATACCCCTCATAATTTTATATACCTCTATCACATCCCCTCTCATTCTTCTACGCTCCAAGGAATAAAGTCCTAACCTGTTCAATCTTTCCCTGTCACTCAACTCCTGAAGAACTGGCAACATCCTAGTAAATCTTCTCTGCACTCTTTCAATCTTACTGATACGCTTCCTATTGTTAGGTGACCAGAACTGCAAATAATAAGCCAAATTTGTCCTCACCAAAGCCTTATACAACCTCACAATGACAGCCCAACTCCTATACTCAGTACTTTGATTTATGAATGCCAGGATGCCAAAGGCCTTCTTTACAACCCTGTCTACTTGTGACGCCACTTTCAGGGAATTATGTCCTTGAACTCCTGGATCCCTTTGTTTCTCCGCACTCCTCAGTGCCCTATCATTTACTGTGTATGTCCTACCTAGGTTTGACCTTCCAAAATGCAACACCTCACGCTTCTCTGCATTAAATTCCATCTGCCATTTCCTGGCCCATTTTCCCATTTGGTCCAGATCCCTCTGCAAGCTTTCAAAGCCTTCCTCGCTGTCCACAACGCTTCCAATCTTAGATAGATAGATAGATACTTTATTCATCCCCATGGGGAAATTCAACTTTTTTCCAATGTCCCATACACTTGTTGTAGCAAAACTAATTACATACAATACTTAACTCAGTAAAGAATATGATATGCATCTAAATCACTATCTCAAAAAGCATTAATAATAGCTTTTAAAAAGTTCTTAAGTCCTGGCGGTTGAATTGTAAAGCCTAATGGCATTGGGGAGTATTGACCTCTTCATCCTGTCTGAGGAGCATTGCATCGATAGTAACCTGTCGCTGAAACTGCTTCTCTGTCTCTGGATGGTGCTATGTAGAGGATGTTCAGAGTTATCCATAATTGACCGTAGCCTACTCAGCGCCCTTCACTCAGCTACCGATGTTAAACTCTCCAGTACTTTGCCCACGACAGAGCCCGCCTTCCTTACCAGCTTATTAAGACGTGAGGCGTCCCTCTTCTTAATGCTTCCTCCCCAACACGCCACCACAAAGAAGAGGGCGCTCTCCACAACTGACTTATAGAACATCTTCAGCATCTCACTACAGACATTGAATGACGCCAACCTTCTTAGGAAGTACAGTCGACTCTGTGCCTTTCTGCACAAGACATCTGTGTTGGCAGTCCAGTCTAGCTTCTCGTCTAACTGTACTCCCAGATACTTGTAGGTCTTAACCTGCTCCACACATTCTCCATTAATGATCACTGTCTCCATATGAGGCCTAGATCTCCTAAAGTCCACCACCATCTCCTTGGTCTTGGTGATATTGAGACGCAGGTAGTTTGAGTTGCACCATATCACAAAGTCCTGTATCAGTTTCCTATACTCCTCCTCCTGTCCATTCCTGACACAGCCCACTACGGCCTTGGTGTCAAATCTTGGAGTCATTAGCAGAATTGCTGATCCAATTGACCACATCAATATCATTCATATAGACAACAAACAAGAGTGGTCCCAGCACAGATCCCTGAGGCACACCACTAGTCACAGGTCTCCAGTCTGAGAAGCAATCATCCACTACCACTCTCTGTCTTCTCCCACACACCGAATTTTGAATCCAGTTTCCAACCTCTCCATGGATACCTAGTATCTGAACCTTCTGAACTAACCTCCCATGTGGGACCTTGTCAAAGGCCTTACTAAAGTGCAAGTCGACAACATCCACAGCCTTTCCTTCATCTACTTTCTTGGTGACCTCCTCGAAAAACACTACAACATTCGTTTAGCAAAATCTATCACACACAAAGCAATGCTGATTATACTTAATCAGCCCTTGGCTGTCTAAATACTTGTATATCCGATCTCTCAGAACATCTTCCAATAATTTACCTACTACTGATGTCAAGCTCATGGACCTGTAATTACCTGGTTTACTTTTGTAGCCTTTTTTTAACAAGGGAACAACGTGAACTACCCCCCCCCCAATCCTCCGGCAATGCACCCGTGTCTGAGGGCATTTTAAATATTTCTTTCAGGGCCCCTGCAATTTCCTCTCTCAAGGTCCGAGGAAATATCAAGTCAGGCCCGGGGGATTTATCTACCTTTATGCACTGTAAGGCCAAAAGCACCTCCTCCTCTTTAATCTACAAATGTTCCCTGACACTACTGCTTGTTTCCCTTCCTTCCATATACACTATGCCAGTTTCCTGAGTAAATACTGATGCAAAAAAAACTGTTTAAGATCTCCCCCATCTCGTGAGGCTCCACACATAGACAACCACTCTGATCTTCTAGGGGATCAATTTTGTTCCTTGGTATCCTTTTATTCTTAATATACTTGTAGAAACCCTTCGGGCTTACCTTCACATTATCTGCCAAAGCATCCTCGTGTCTTATTTTGCCTTCCTGATTTTTTTCTTTAGTAGTTTCTTACATTTTCTATACTCTTCAAGTACCTCATTTGTTCTTTGTTGCCTATACCTGCTATACACTTCTCCCTTTTTCTTAACCAGATCGCCAATATCCCTTGAAAACCAAGGTTCCCTATGTCTGTTTACTTTGCCTTTAATCCTGGCAGGAACATGCAAACCCTGCACTCTCAAAATTTCGCCTTTGAAGGCCTTCCACTTACTGAACACATCCTTGCCAGAAAATACTTATCCCAATCCACTTTTCCTTGATCCTTTTTTGATTTCCACAAAATTGGCCCTTCTCCAGTTTAGAGCCTCAACTGGAGGACCAGACATATCCTTATCCATAATTAACTTGAAACTGATGACATTATGGTCACTGGACCCAAAATGTTCGCCTACACATACTTCTGTCACCTGAACTGTCTGGTTCCCTGATAGGAGATCAGGTATTGCATCCTCTCTCATAGGTACCTCTATATATTGATTTTGCAAACTTTCCTGAACTCATTTGACAAACTTCAAGCCATCTAGGCCTTTTACAGTCTGGGAGTCCCAGTCAATATGTGGAAAGTTAAAATCCTCTACTATTACAAATTTCTGTTTCTTACATTGGTCTAGTCTACTATCTCTCTACAGATTTGCTCCTCCAATTCTCTCTGACTATTGGGCGGTCTATAATACACCCCTATTAGTGTGGGCACACATTTCCTGTTCCCAAGGTCCACCCACATGGCCTCTGTAGACAAGCCCTCCGGGCTGTCCTGTCTACGCACAGCTGTGATAATTTCTTTGACTAGTAATGCCACACCTCTCCTCCCCCTCTCATCAGGTATGAAACAACGGAACCCCGGAACATTGAGCTGCCAGTCCTGCCCCTCCTGCAACCAAGTCTCACTAATAAAAATAATGTCGTAATCCCACGTGTCAATCCACACCCTAAACTCATCTGCCTTACCTGCAATACTCCATGTATTGAATAGATGCACCTGAGAATATTTCTATCATGTATAAACCTTTGATTTCTGTCTATACATGCAGTCCTCGCATGACCTTTATCCTCCTCCACCTCACTATCTGCTCTAACACTCTGGTTCCCCTCCCTCTGAAAATCTAGTTTAAACCCCCCGGAGTAGCACTAGCAAATCTACCCGCAAGGATGTTAGACCCCTCCAGTACAGGTGCAAGCGTTCCCGGCGGAGCAGTTCCCACCTTCCCGGGAACAAAGCCCAACTATCCAGAAACATGAAGCCCTCCCTCCTGCACCATCTCCTTAGCCACGTACTTAGCTGCACTCTCCGCACATTTATATTTACAGGGACTTTACTCCTGACGGCGGTCCCGGGACCCGACCCGTTTACAGACCCGGAGCGGAACCGGAGCAGATCCTCAGCCACTGGTTTTCATTCCCAGTCCGGAAGAGAGGATAAAGTTTCCCCGTGAATTTATTCCCAGTGAAGGTGTGAAGATGGGACTTGGTCTCCGCGTTGTAAAATGAAACTGTCCCGCACTCGTAACTGAGATAAACTCCCACCCTCCCGGGGATGGGACCGGCATTTAGATGAAACTCGGGTAAGGGTGTGTCAAGGATCAAGCTGTCATTCCAATCTAATAATTCATCATCCCGATGTAACACGTCGCCATCCCGCCTAATGACCCAGAATCCAGTCTCCGGACTCGGTATGACCCCTCCCTTCCTCTTCACAGACTCTGCGGCGACTCCCAGACACCAGCCCCGATTCCCCGTCACCTCCACCTCCCAGTAATGTCTCCCCGATGTGAATCCCTCCGATCCCAGCACACATTGCCAGCTTGTGAATCTCTTCCCGGTGTCAGGTAGATCCCTCCAGATCCCGGTCCAACTCACACTCTTCCGATCCTCAGACACCTCGAGACACGGATACGCCGTTTCCACATCCAGGGTGACAGAGACTGGGGGGAGAAGCAGAGAATTAGAGAGTCGCCGGGGATCGGGGGGAGACTCGGGCAGCGCGGCCCAGGGGTTCGGGAGGAGACTCGGGCAGCGGTTCCCCGGGGATCGGGGGGAGACGTACAGCGCGGCCCCGGGGATCGGGAGGAGACTCGGGCAGCGGGGCCCCGGGGATCGGGGGGAGACTCGGGCAGCGCGGCCCCGGGGATCGGGAGGAGACTGAGACAGCGCGGCCCCGGGGATCGGGGGGAGACTCGGGCGGCGCGGCCCCGGGGATCGGGGGGAGACTCGGGCAGCGCGGCCCCGGGGATCGGGGGAGTGGGAGACTCGGGCGGCGCGGCCCCGGGGATCGGGGAAAGGCCACTAGGCCTCAGTTGCAGTCGGATGGCCGACACGAAACTTTCCAGTGATTTGACCCGCCGAAAGCGGGTGGACAACTAATGTCTCCTCGTGGGTTTTCCGCTGGACGGCGAGCAGAGATTTCCCGATCAAACAGACACAAAGTGCTGGAGGAACCGAGCGGGTCAGGCAGCATGTGTGGAGAGAGATGAACAGTCTACGTTTCAGATCGACATCTTCCCACAAGAACAAAAATAAATAGGGGAGAGAAACAGCAGAAATGAGTGCGGGTAAGGGGTGGATGAAGATGGGAAGGGGGTGTGTGAATGGATTTAAACTGGAGGTCACAGAGGCCCATCGGCTCAACTAGCTCAAGCTAGTCCCATTTGCCCATTATTCATTTCACCTTTCTTATCTACGTCCCTGGCAAGATGTATTTTAGAACACTGTCACTGTACGCATCTCGACAGTTGATCAAGGGCCCGTTTTAAACTTAGATAATCCTCTTCACTCTTCACTATACCATGAATTTTAGTGTCACCCACAAACCTACTAACTGTGTCATCTACATTCTCATACAAATCATTAACATGAATGACAAACAACCCGGCCCCAGCACCGACCTCTGCAGGTCACAGGCCTCCAGTCCTCTGTGTGTAAGAGACACTCGGACAGACACTTCAATAGACAAGGCACAGAGGGAGACTGACCTAATGCCGGCCAATGGGATGAATGTAGATGGATAAACAGGTCAGCACAGAGGTGATGGGTCGAAGGGCACATTTCTATGCTGTACGGCGATGGCTCTGTGAACTGAATGGCTAAGAACCCCCAAACCCCCTCCCACCACGGTTGCTGAGAATCCCAAACACAGTGACCCCTGACCCTTGACTCCTCAGACACGGAAAACATCCTCCCTGACTCCTGCCTGTTGACCCCTGAAAGAATTTTGTGTTTCCGTGAGATCTCCTCTCATTCTTCGAAACTGGGAACAGAGGACATAGAACAGTACAGCACAGGAACAGGCCCTTCATTCATTGTTAACATTCATTTGTGAGTGTGAAGCGGGGGGAGTGTGAAAGTTAGAGACAGTAAAGGAGGTGATAATGTGAACCAGTAGGGGTGAGATGAATGGCAGATTGAACCAGATCCAGGTGGGGGAGGGGTGGAAAGCCTGTGGGTGAACTGTGTTTGTAGACGTAATGAGAAGGTGCAGAGGGTAAAGATGGGAGATGAGGATGACTTTGTCCCCTTTCCCACAACCTCATCCCCCGCAGCCCCTCATTAGGACAGGGGATGAATTTGCAGGAACCCTTAAGCAACACAGGTCCTGATGAAGTGTTTCAGTCTGAACCGTCGACTGTTTTCTCTTTTCCATAGAAACTTACCGGCCTGCTGTTCCCCCAACAATTTGTGTCTGTTACTCCGCTTTAAATATACTCAATTGTTTGGCCTCCACAGTTGCCTGTGGCAGATTCACTATCCAGTGGATAAAGGAATTCCTCCTCATCTCTGTCCTAAATGGACATCCCTATAGTCGGAGGCTGTGCTTACCGTTCTCGACCCACCCACATCCTCCCAACATCAACTCTCTCCAGACAGGTGTCAGAGAGATCTGGCGAGACCCTTCATCAGGACCTGTGTAGCTTGGATTACCAGCATCTGCAGATTTTCTCCTGTTTGATTTTTAAAGCAGAAGTTGATAAGTAAACATCTTGTTTAGTCAGGGTCTCAAAAGTTTTGGGGAGGAGGTGGGAGAATAGGGGCGAGGGGGATATTAAATCAGTCATTCTTCTAAACTCCCATGAGTACAGGACCAGAACCACCGGACAGTTCTCATATGTTAATCTTTTATTCCTGGAATCATTCTTGTGAGCCTCCTGGATCCTCTCCAATGCCAGCACATCTTTTCCGATATACGGGACCCAAAACTGCTCACAATACTCCAAGTGTGGTCTGACCAATGCCTTATAAAACCTTAGCATTACATCTTTGCTCTTGTACTCTAATCCTCTCGAAATGAAAGCAAACATTGAGTCTGCCGACCTTACCACTGAAAAAAACTGCAAATTCACCTTTAGTGAATCCTGCACCAGAAGTCCCAAGTCCCTTTGCACTTTTGAGTTTTGAATTTTCTCCGTTTACAAATTTGTCTATGCCTTTATTCCATCTACCAAAGTGCATGCACGACTTCCCTACTCGATAATCCATCTATCACTTATTTGCCCATTTCCTGATCTGCCTCTGTCCTTCCCCAGTTTTCGAGCTTCTACAGCACTACTTGCCCCTTCACTTATCTTCATATCATCTGCAAGCTTGGCTACAGAGGCAACAATTCTGTCATCCAAACCATTCTTTGTCTATCTTGGCTTTGTGTTCCTCGAAGAATTCCAACAGATTTTTCAGGTAAGATTTCCCCTTAAGGGAAGGCATGTTGTCTTTGCCCTATTTTATCATGTGCCTCCATGTACCCAAAAGCTCGTCCTTAACACTGGACTCCAACATCCTTCCCAAACACACCACATCCAGACTAACACACCTATAATTTTCTTTCCCCAGCTGCTCTCCCTTCCTAAAGAGTGAAGTGACCTTTGCAATTTCCAGTCATCTTGAATGATCTAGTGATTCTTGAAAAATCATTACTAATGTCCCCATATTCTCTTCAGCTAACTCTTTCCAAACACTGGGGTGTAGTCCATCTGGTCCAGGTACCTTCAGATCTTCAATCTTCCCACACACTTTCTCCTTAGTATTAGCAACAACACTCCTTTCTGTCCCCTGACACACTCACATTTCTGACATACAGTTGGTCTCTTCCACAGTGACACATAATACTAAATAAGTACCTCTGCCATGTCTTTTGTCACATTTCTCCTCTCCAGTGTCATATTCCATGGGTCCAATATCCACTCTCGCCTCTCTTTTACTCTTTACATTTTTGTGTCCTCTTGAGTATTGAGGCAAGCTTTCCCTCATATCTCATTTTCTCTCCTTATGGCTTTGTAATTTCCTTCTGTTGATGATCAAAATCTTCTCGATACTCCAAAATCCTGCTGATTTTTGCTCTAATGTATGCCCTCTCTTCTGCTTTTATGCTGTCTTTGAGCTCCCTTGTCAAACACGGTTACCTCATCCTCCCTGTATAATAATACTTCATTTTGGGATTTATCTATCCGAATTGCCCCTGGAACTCCAGTCTTTGTTGTTCTACAATCATCCCTGCTCGTGTCCCCTTCCAATCTACGGTGGTCGACTCCTCCCTCATGCCTCCCTAACTAACTTTACTCCACTCTGACACTGAGCCATCTGACGATATCCCCTCTCAAAATCTGGGCTGAATTCTATCATTTTATGATCACTGCTTCCTAAATGTTCTTTTATCGTAATCTCCTAAATCGTTATCTGGTTCATTATACAAATCCCACTCTAGAATTGCCTCTCTCCCATTGGGCTCAACCACAAGCGGATCTAAAAAGCCATCATGACGGGTGACCTTCTAGAAATGCTTAAAGCTATGAGAAGTACAGATAACAGGGCAGGGGAGACCAAAACTAGAAGGCACAGGTTTGGGAAACATTTTTGAAAAGGACTAGAGGGTCACCAGATGCCGATGAGTATATGGAGCGAGTTGCCAGACGAAGTGGATGAGCTAGGTAATTCTGTATCCTTCAAGAAGCACATAGATAGGTTTCTGGAGGGTCAGGGCTTACAGGGATATGAACCGAAAGCAGGAAATTCGGACTAGCTGGTCGGGTACCGTAGTCAGCAAGGGCGAGCTGGGCCGAAGGGCTTGTATCCATGTTGACTTGCTCTGCAACTCCATGACACATTTTGGTTACCAGTGAGGTTAGAATCGACTTTAATGGTTTTAACTCTATGACACATTTTGGCTTACTCGCTGGAATTCAAAAAGATGAGGTGGGGGGGGGGGGGGAATCTCATTGAAACCTTTTGAATGTTGAAAGGCCTAGACAGAGTAGATGTGGAAAGGATGTTTCCCATGGTGGGAGAGTCTAGAACAAGAGGACAGAGCCTCAGGATGGAGGGGCGCCCTTTCAAAGCAGAGATGCGGAGAAATTTCTTTAGCCAAACGGTGGTGCATTTCTGAAATTTGTTGCCACATGAAGCTGTAGAGGCCAGGTCATTGGGTGTATTTAAGATAGGTTATGACTGGACATAGCATCAAAGGTTACGGGGAGAAGGCCAGGAAATGGGGTTGAAGAGGAAATAAAAAAAGGATCAGCCATGCACAAATTCTCTCTCTTGGAATGCAGCACCTTCATGATTTTCCCAGTCTACCTCCTGGTCCTTTTTTCTATCTCCTGGTGTAATTTGTATCCCATTTCTATTCATGGCTACTATTTGGAGGCCTGTACATAACTCTCATCAGGGTCTTTTTTACCCTTGCAGTTTTTTTACTTTACCCACAATGATTCTACATCTTCCAATCCTATGTCACCTCTCTCTAAGAATTTCATTTCATTCTTTACCAACAGACCCTCCCCAGCCTCTCTGCCTCCCTGCCTGTCCTTTGAATACAAGGTGTATCCTGGAATGTTGAGCTTCAAGCCAAGATCTCCTTTCCACCACAACTCAATGATGCCAACAACGTTGTACCTGCCAATCTCTACCTGTGCTACAACATCATCTCCCTTATTCTGTATACTGGTGCATTCAAATACAACACCTTCAGTCCTGTATTCATCAGCCTATTCGACACATCCACATGAACTGAAGTAAGGTCTTTGATGTCGATTATAGACCACACTGGGAGTATTGTCTGCATTTCCGGTTCCCGAATATGGGAAAGATGTCATTACACTGGACAGGAGGCTTCAGGAGGATGTTACCAGGACTGGGGAGCTTGGGTAAAAAAGCAGAGAGTGGGTAAGCTCGGGCTAATTAGCTGGAGTGTAGGATGTTGAGGGGTGACCCCATATCGAGGTATATACATTCATAAGCGGCTCTGATAAGGTGAGACTTTCTCCGACAAATTGGAGTACAGAACCAGAAGGCTCAGACTGAAAGTGAGACAGAATTATTTTATGAAGGATCTGTGGGGTAACATTCCCACACAGAGAGAGGGTGGTATATAGATATACAGCATAAAATGATGACCCCTGTAGAATGCCATTAGTTACTGGCGGCCAATCCTGAAAAGGATCGCTTTACTCTCATTTGCTGTTTCCTACCAGTAAGCCAATGCTCTAACTAAGCCAATAACTTTCTGTAACACCATGAGCTCTTAACTTGGTAAGCAGCTTCATGTGTGGCACCTTGTCAACGGCCTTCTGCGATTCCGAATATACAACATCCACTGCATCCCCTTTATCTATCCTACTTGTAATCTCCTCAAAGAATCCCAACAGTTTTCTCAGGCAAGATATTCCCTTAAGGAGTCCATGCTGACTTGTCCTATCTTGTCCAGTGTCAGTAAGTATTCCATAACCTCATACTCAACAATTGACACTAACTTCTTCCCAACCACAGAGGTGAGGCTAACAGGTCTATAATTTCCTTTCTGCTGCCTTCCTCCTTACTAAAGAGTGGAGTGACATTTGCAATTTTCCAGTCCTCTGGCCCCAATGATTTTTGAAAGATCATTTCAAATGTTTCCACAATGTCGACCGCTACTTCTTTCAGAACACTAGGGTGCAGTTCATCTGGTCCGGGTGACTTATGTACCTTTAAGTGTTTCAGATTTTTGAGTACCTTCTTCCTTGTAACAATAACTGCACTCACTTCTCTTTTCCCTCACACTCTTCACCATCTGACACAGTGCCAGTGTCTTACACAGTGAAGACTGATGCAAAATACTCATTTAATTCATCTGTCATCTCCTTGTCCCCCGTTAGTATATATCCGGGCGATTCTATAGCGATCCATTCTCATCTCTTTTTTTTACAATACGAAACACAATTTGATTTTGTTTGCTAGCTTGTTTTACAAAGGCAGGATTGTAAAAAGGGCCTGAAGGATCATTCGAGATAGAGTCACCCCAACCACAAACTGTGCCAGTTGCTACCATCCGGGATACGGTACCGCAGCGTAAAAGCCAGGAGCAACAGGCTCCGGGACAGCTTCTTCAACCAGGCCAGCAGACTGATTAACTCGTGCTGAGACAACTGTATTTCTATGTTATATTGACCAGCATGTTATACATATAATTCATCATAAATTACTATAAATTGCTCTTTGCACATTTAGGTAAACATGTAACCTATAGATTTTTAGTCCGTGTATATGAAGGATGAAAGTAATAAAGTGAATTCAACTCAATTCAATTTCCTCTCTGTAGTTCCTCTCTACAGATAGTTCCTCTCTGTAGGTATTTAAAAGCTTTCCAATCTTCTGTCTTCCTATTAATTTTTGTTTTGTTGTATACCCTCTCTTTTGCTTTTACATTAGCTTGTCTTCCCTTGTCGGCCACGGTTTTACTATTTTGCCATTCGAGTATTTATTTATTTTTGGAATACATCTATCCTTCACCTTCCTCAGTTTCCCAGAAACTGACATCATTTCTGCTCTGCTCTCATCCCTGCCCGCATCTCCTTCCAATTTACTTTGGCCAACTCCTCTCTCAGACCACTGTTATTTCCTTTACTCCAGTGAAATACTACAATATCAGTGTTTACTTTCTCCTTATCAAATTTCAAATTGAACTCTGTCATATTGTGAGTACTGCCTTCTAATGGTTGTTTTACCTTAAGTTTCCTAATCATCTCCGGTTCAACAGATAATACCCAATCCAGTAGAGCTGATTTCCTAGTCGGCTCAGGAACAAACTGCTCTAAAAAGCCATCTCTTAGGCATTGAACAAATTCACTCTCTTGAGATCCATTACCAACCTGATTTTCCAAATTCACCTGCATGTTCAAATCTCCCATGACTAACATAACATTTGTCCTTCTGACATGCCTTTTCTATTTCCAGTTGTAATCTGTGGTCCACATCCCAGCTACTGTTGGGGTGACTGTATATAACTGCCATCAGGGTCCTTTTACATTTGTAGTTTCATAACTCAACCCACAAGGATTCAACATCTTCGTATCTTATGTCACAACTTTCTACTGATTTACCATCAGAGCCATGTCACCCCCTCTGCCTACTTTTCGATACCACCGATACATTGTGTAACCTTGGTCATTCAGCTCCCATCTACAACCATCCTTCAGTCACGATTCAGCGATGGCTACAACATCACACCCGACAATCTGTAACCTTATTTTTACACTCCGTGCATTGAGAGCTAACACTTTGAGTGCTGTATTTGCTACCCTTTTTGATTCTGTGTCACTAATGCACTGATACTCACCCTGCTGACTGCAATTCTGTACTCGCATCTGTCTGCCCTATCTGACAGTCTCACTGCACGCTATCTTCGTATTTTTACCATCAGTCATATCCAGAGTCCCTTCACTCTCGTTCCCACCCCTCCGCCAAATTAGTTGAAACCCTCCCTAACAGCTCTATCGAACCTCTCTCAGAGAATATTGTTGCCCCTCGGGTTCAGGTGCAACCCGTCACCTTTGAACAGGTCATACTACGCCAGAAGAGATCCCAATGATCCAAGAGGCTGAAGCTCTGCCCCCTGCACCAGCTTCTCAGCCACACATTCAGGAGGGGGTGGGGTGAAGACCTGTGTCAGTCAGAGTCTGCACTCTCAGCCACACATTTATCTGCCAAAACATCCTGTTCCTACCCACACCAGCACGTGGTACAGGCAACATCACAGAAATTACAGCCCTGGAGGTACTGCTTCTCAGCTTTCTACTGAACTCTCCAAATTCTATTTTCAGGACCAATTTGCTTTTACTTCCTGTGTCATTGGTACCAATATGTACCAAGATATCTGGCTGTTTTCTCTTCCTCTCTAAAATGCTGCGGACACGATCCGAGACGTCCCTGACCGTGACACCTGGGAGGCAACATACCATTCGCGTGTCCCGTTCACGTCCACAGATTCTCCTGTCCAGTCCCCTGATGAATGAGTGCCCTGTCACTGCAGCTCCCCACTTCTCCATCTAACATCAGTGAGAGTTGCGGGTTCAGGAGGGGGTGGGGTGAAGACCTGTGTCAGTCAGAGTCTGCACTCACAGCGCATGAAGGACTTGTGTATTTTCCTGACAATCCCGGTCACCGCACTGATACCCGCTTTTATTCCCTACAAAATCATCAAGTCAGTATTAAATTCCCAGCTCCTGTGGTAGGATTCAAATGCATGTCTTGGCGGGTTGTGCAGTGTGCCTGGGATCAGGACACAGTGGTTCATCTGCCAGTCCTGTGTATTGGTTGTATTGTGGCCCTGTGCTGGTGTGTTCAGGGGTCTGACATCTCCAGCTGACCATGTGACAGTGATGCCTCCCAGTCGGTGGGGTTGATGTGGAATAAACGTCAGTTCCCCTTCAGTCCATTATCACAGCCAATCCTTACTTCAAGTTGGAACTTAATTGAACTTCATAAACAAGGAGAAATGAATCTTTGTAAGTTTTACCTCGGTTAATGGCATCAAGTGTTTCTCTCAGCACTGTTTTCAACAAATAGGGGTGATCGAATTTTTCAACCGGTAGGGCCTCATCTGTCACTGACAATTCCTGGACATCGTCATTAATCCTGTAAATATTAACCTGCTGGTTATAAACTGCAATTTTGAACTATACAGGTTTTCAATAAAGAGTATGTCCTACCTTCTGTTCCGACGAGCTTCCTCCTGAAATAAATCAAAGATAAATCTGATTAGACTTGGACTTACTGTCCACATCCTGAGTCACATCCAAATCATTACAAGGCGTTGAAAATTCCCACTCACACAGTCACTCACGCACACGGACAATACAGAACCACGGGGTAAATTACAGGGAAAGTTTCTGAATGTCAGACCATTACTAAGAGGATGAAACTTCCAGGAAAGACAGGACAGGTTGTGGATTTTCATCTGGATACGGCATCAGGGTGACAAGATGTAGGAATTTATGATCAGTGATGGATTTAATTGTGGGGGGCCGGGGGTGATGTACCTCTATTTATGGGAAGAATTGTGGGAGATGAAATTCCAGATGAATTTTAATAAATCCCATAAGAAATTCAGTGAAGAGGAACTCGCTGCCACAGGAGTGGATGAAGCAGAACAGCAGAGATTGAATGTAATGGGGAAACTAGATAAACACGTGCGGGACCATCGAGTTCGGGGCTCTGTTACTGGATGTGGTGAGTAGGTGGGAGGAGAATTCTGAAGCAGGGAAATTGATAGAAGATGATGGACCGAATGGCTTGTTTCTGATGGAGACCGGACGAGATGTACCCCAGGCCACTGTGGGAGGAGATTGTTTCTGATGGAGACCGGACGAGATGTACCCCAGGCCACTGTGGGAGGAGATTGTTTCTGATGGATACCGGACGAGATGTACCCCAGGCCACTGTGGGAGGAGATTGTTTCCGATGGAGACCGGACGAGATGTACCCCAGGCCACTGTGGGAGGCGATTGTTTCTGATGGAGACCGGACGAGATGTACCCCAGGCCACTGTGGGAGGAGATTGTTTCTGATGGAGACCGGACGAGATGTACCCCAGGCCACTGTGGGAGGAGATTGCTGAGCCTCTAGCTATGATCTTTGCATCATCAATGGGGACAGGAGAGGTTTCAGAGGATTGGAGGGATGCAGATGCCATTCGCTTATTCAAGAAAGGGAGTAGAGATAGCCCATGAGATTATAGACCAGTGAGTGTTACTTCAGTTGTTGGTAAGTTGATGGAGAAGATCCTGAGAGGCAGGAGTTATGAACATTTGGAGAGGCAGAATATGATCAGGTATAATCAGCATGGCTTTGTCAAAGGCAGGTCGTGCCTTACGATCCTGACTGAATTTTTTGAGTATGGGACAAAGCATATTGATGAAGGTAGAGCAGTAGATGTAGTGTATATGGAATTCAGCAAGGGATCTAAGGGGACATTGAGTTGTTCAACCAGAATTGGATTGCCCACAGAAGACAAAGTGTGGTTGTAGTCGGGTCATAATCTACATGGAGGTCGGTGACCAGTTGTGTGCCTCAGGGATCTGTTGTGGGACCTCTTCTCTTTGTGATTATTGTAAATGAGCTGGATGATTGGAAATGGAAGGATGGGTTAGTAAACTTGCTGACGACACAAATGTTGGGGGCATTGTGGATAGTGTGGAGGGATGTCAGAGTATACAGCAGGACATTGATGGGATGTAAAACTGGTCTGCGAAGTAGCCGATGGAGTTTAACCCAGATAAGTGTGAAGTGGTTCACTTTAGCAGGTGAAATATGATGGCAGACTATGGTATTAATGGTATGACTCTTGGCAGTGTGGATGATCAGAGGGATATTGAGGTCCGAGTCCATAGGCCACTCAAAGCTGCTGCACAAGTGGACTCAGTGGTTAAGAAGGCAAACGGTGCATTGGCCTTCATCAACCATGGGATTGAGTTTTGGAGTCGAGAGGTAATGTTACAGCTATATCGGACCCTGGTCAGACCGCATTTGGAGTATTGTGCTCAGTTCTGGTTGCGTCACTACAGGAAGGATGTGGAGACCATTGAAGGGGTGCAGAGGAGATTTACAATGATGTTGCCTGGATTGGGGAGCATGCCTTATGAGAGTAGGTTGAGTGAACTCGGCCGTTTCGCCTTGGAGCGACAGAGGGTGAGAGTTGACCTGACAGAGCTGTTTAAGATGGTGAGAGGATTGATCAGAGTCAGAGGCTTTTTCCCAGGGCTGAAATGGCTAACACGAGAGGACGCAATTTTAATGTGCTTGGAAGCAGGTACAGAGAAGATGTCAGGGGTAATAGTTTTACGCAGAAAGTGCTGAGTGAGTGAATGGAATGGGCTGCCGGCGACTGTAAAGGCTGCAGATATGATAGGGTCTTTTAAGACACTCCTGGATAGGTACATTGTGTTCAGAAAGATAGAGGACGATGGGGAACCCTGGGTAATTCCAAAAGTAAGGACATGTTCGGCACAGAATTGTGCACTGAAGGGCCTATATTGTGCTGTAGGTTTTCAATGTTTATATTTCTACGTTTCTAATGTGAAACTTATCTGAAAATGTAAAGAAACATTGAAAGCTTCCCTAATCTGACAAAAACCTGATATACAGGATATTTGATGTGTGGGTCACATTCTTTGTTCTCACGGATTGACAGAGAGACCCCCACACTCACCACACCAGACAAACGCACAGCCTGTGACTGGAACTGGGTGTTAATGGGATTTTTAGAGGATATTGTATGAGATAATTAAGGACACAATCAGCAGCTCTGTGTTATAATCAGAGTAAATCATTTCAGAAAAGATTACATTCTGTCCTGGGATGTACAGAAGTTGTGGAAGTCCAGTTTTGGGACAAATACAACCCTGAATGGTTGCATCAATTGTCTGGTGAGAAACAGTTTACTGCCATTTGTAAATGCTGTGTTTATGAGCAATGCATCTGTTTTCTGTCTTTGATCGTCCTGTCTGCATTGTATTCCGTGTCACGTGATTGTTATGGTAACTAGTCACGTGTGGGGGGTGTGGTAATAGTGAAGGGAATAAGTTACATATTCATGCTTTGTTCTGGGCAGTTTTGATCTGAGGACGGACGGATATCATATATTTTGTTAACCGCTTTGTTGCGGATTAATTTACGATTAATTACGCTGAAGTTCCATTGCTTCATGATTGTCTGTTGCAGATAAAGGATCAAATACAAATCTTCGACATTTTGGAACGTCATTATTCGTGTGATTGGAGGCTCGTCATACAAGTCTAACAATCTGTGTGAGGACACCAGCAGCGGCAATTGATTTGTTAGAATTAGCCGCTGTGATGTGTTTATTTCAAATATACCACTGTTCATTTAGTACCCTTTGACAGAAAGAAATTGAAATAGAATCCCTCACCTTGAGAAACATCACACTGTCTTTTTGATCCATCTGTTCCTTTATCTTCGTGATTTCCTCCTGAATAATCCTTATATTTTCTTGGAGAGCGTGAAGATTTTTCTCCATGGAGTTGAGAATCCTCTTCTCTTCTTCCCTGAGATCCCTGAGTAAGCTCTGCTCTTTCTCAGTGATAATCTGGCGCAATTCAGCAAACTGGGATGTGACGTGGGACTGAAGGCTGTGCGACTGTTCCTGTTGAATGAAGTGTGAAGATTAATGTACTGTATTGCTGTGTGTATTTCCTGATGACATTAAGGAGACCATTTGGTCCATTAATTTCCATGCTAACTCTAAAACATTCTTGTCAACCCCATTCACTCACGTTTTACTGAAACCTATTCTCCCCTTTGACCCATTTACTCCCATCTGATTCACATACACCCCCCCCCTCTACCATTACAGGGTTAATTGTAATTAACCATTCATCCAGTATGTTCCTAGAATGTGTCTGAAACTTCATGGTCACAGGGAGAACATGCAAACTCCACACAGACAGCAGCAGAGGTCAGGATCGAACCCAGTTCACTGGAGCTGCGATACTCGGCTATTCTGCATTAAATGGAGCAAAACTCGACAGTAATAGACAACAGACAATAGACAATAATAAAAGACAGAAATAGACCATTCGGCCCTTCGAGCCTGCACCGCCATTTTGAGATCATGGCTGATCAACTACTATCAATACCCGGTTCCTGCTTTGTCCCCATATCCCTTGATACCTCTATCCATAAGATACCTATCTAGCTCCTTCTTGAAAGCATCCAGAGAATTGGCCTCCACTACCTTCCGAGGCAGTACATTCCAGACCCCCCCCCCCCAACTCTCTGGGAGAAGAAGTTTTTCCTTAACTCTGCCCTTATTCTCAAGCCATGCCCTCTGGTACTGGACTCTCCCAGCATCTGGAACATATTTCCTGCCTCTATCTTGTCCAATCCCTTAATAATCTTATATGTTTCAATCAGATCCTCTCTCAATCTCCTTAATTCCATCGTGTACAAGCCCAGTCTCTCTAACTGCTCTGCGTAAGACAGTCCAGACTTCCCAGGAATTAACCTCATGAATCTACGCTGCACTTCCTCTACAGCCAGGATGTCCTTCCTTAACACTGGAGACCAAAACTGTACGCAATACTCCAGGTGTGGTCTCACCAGGGCTCTGTACAAATGCAAGAGGATTTCAATGCTCTTGTACTCAATTCCCTTTGTAATAAAGCCCAACATTCCATTAGCCTTCTTCACTGCATGCAGCACTTGCTCATTCACTTTCAGTGACTGATGAACAAGGACTCCTAGATCTCTTTGTATTTCTCCCTTACCTAACTCTACACTGTTCAGATAATAATCTGCCTTCCTGTTCTTACTCCCAAAGTGGATAACCTCACACTTATTCACATTAAACGTCATCTGCCAAGTATCTGCCCACTCACCCAGCCTATCCAAGTCACCTTGAATTCTCCTAACATACTCATCACATGTCACACTGCCCCCCATCTTAGTATCATCAGCAAATTTGCAGATGTTATTTTCAATGCCTTCATCCAAATCGTTGACGTAAATTGTAAACAGCTGTGGTCCCAATACCGAGCCCTGTGGCACCCCACTCTTCACCACCTGCCATTGCGAGAAACACCCATTCACCGCTACCTTTTGCTTTCTATCTGCCAACCAGTTTTCTATCCATGTCAATGTCTTCCCCCCGATGCCCTGAGCTTTGATTTTACCCACCAATCTTCTATGTGGGACCTTATCAAATGCCTTCTGAAAATCGAGGTACACTACATCCACTGGATCTTCCCCGTCTAACTTCCTGGTTACAACATCGAAAAACTCCAACAGATTAGTCAAGCATGATTTACCCTTGTTAAATCCATGCTGGCTCGGCCCAATCCTATCACTGCTATCTAGATATGCCACTATTTCATTCTTAATAATGGACTCTAGCATCTTCCCCACCACTGACGTCAAGCTGACAGGTCTATAGTTGTCTGTTTTCTCCCTCCCTCCTTTCTTAAAAAGTGGGATAACATTAGCCATTCTCCAATCCTCAGGAACTGATCCCGAATCTAAGGAACATTGGAAAATGATTACCAATGCATCCGCAATTTCCAGGGCCACCTCCTTTAGTACCCTAGGATGCAGACCATCTGGACCTGGGGATTCGTCAGCCTTCAGCCCCATCAGTCTTCTCATCACCGTTTCCTTCCTAATTTCAATCTGTTTCATGTCCTCTGATACCCTATGTCCTTGGCTCATCCATATATCTGGGAGATTGCTTGTGTCTTCCTTAGTGAAAACAGATCTAAAGTACTCATTAAATTCTTCTGCCATTTCTCTGTTTCCCATAACAGTTTCACCCAATTCATTCTTCAAGGGCCCAATATTGTTCTTCGCTATATTCTTTCTCTTCACATACCTAAAAAAGCTTTTGCTATCTTCCTTTATATTCCTGGCTAGCTTGTGTTCGTACATCATTTTTTCTCCCCTTATTGTCTTTTTAGTTAAGTTCTGTTGTTCCTTAAAAACTTCACAATATCTGTCCTACCACTCACCTTAGCTCTGTCATACCTCCTTTTTTTAATGCTATGCAATCTCTGACTTCCTTTGTCAACCACTGTGGCCCCTTTCCCCCCTTTGAATCCTTCCTTCTTTGGGGGATGAACTGATTTTGCACCTTGTGCATTATTCCCAAGAACACCTGCCATTGCTGTTCCACTGTCTTTTCTGCTAGGCTATCATTCCAGTCAACTTTAGCCAGCTGCTCCCTCATGGCTCCATAGTTTCCCCTATTCAACTGCAACACTGACACCTCCGAGCTGCCCTTATCCTTCTCAAATTGCAGATAAAAACATCATATTATGATCACTATCTCCTAATGGCTCCTTTACTGCAAGATCGCTTATCAAATCCTGTTCATTACATAACACTAAATCCAGAATAGTCTTGTCCCTGGTCGGCTCTCGTACAAGCTGTTCCAAGAATGCATCCCGTAGGCACTCTACAAACTCCCTACACTGTGGTCCAGCACCAACCTGATTCTCCCAGTTCACCTGCATGTTGAAAGCCCCCATAACTACTGCGACATTACCTTTGCCACATGCCAATGTTAACTCCCAATTCAACTTGCACCCAATATCCATGCTACTGTTTGGTGGCCTGTAGACAACACCCATTTGGGTCCTTTTGCCCTTACTGTTCCTCAGTTCTATCCACACAGACTCTACTTCTCCAGACCCTATGTCCCCCCTTGCAAAGGACTGAATCTCATTCCTCACCAAGAGGGCCACCCCACCCCGTCTGCCCACATTTCTGTCCCTATGATAGCACGTATACCCTTGTACATTCACTTCCCAGGTCTGATCTCCCTGCAGCCATGTCTCCGTTATCCCAACAACATCATAGTTACCCATTTGCTCAGAAATATCAGAAATTCCGCTCAGGAAGCCTCACCCGAACTCCGGAAATTTTCTCTTTCTGTTGCTGCTCCTTTTCCTGTAAGTCTGATTTCTTTTTTGTGACAGAGTCTAAGGAAGATTTTAGCTAATCCTGGAAGTCAGAGAGTGAAAGAAATAGAAACAAAGATGCATCAAAAGAAACAGGTGATCAAGCCCGATTATCACACAAAATGCCGGAGGAACGCAGTGAGTCAGGCAGCATCTATTCAGGGGAAATAAACAGTCGGTGTTTCGGGATGAGACCCTTCATTAGGACTGGGAAGGAATGGTACACAAACCAGAATAAAAAGGTTGGGGATGAAAACCAGCTGACAGGTGACGGGTGAGACAACGTGAGGGGGAACGTGGGGGAGGGTGATGAAGTGAGAAGCTGAGAGGGGACAGGTGGAAGAGGTAAAGGGCTGTATGTGGATTCTGATACGAGAGGACAATCGACCATGGAGGAAACGGGGGGATTTGGTGCTGTTTGGGGCCATGAATGGTGACGAACCAGGGGGTGGTAAGAGTCAGGTGTAGCACTTGTCCCGTTTGCAGGTATCGGTGTCAGGAGGGAGATCAGTAGGAGGAAGCGAGTGGGTAAGGGAATTACGTAGAGAGCGCAGAGTTGTAGTGGTGGAGGGTGGGAGTGGGCTGTTGGGGTGAAAGACGTGCTTCGTGGAAGGATCCCATTGGAGTTGGTGAAATGTTGGCTAACGATGTGTTGTTCGTGTCGTGAACAACGAACGATGGGGTGAGTATCAAATTCGGATCAGTTTTACCTTGTAGAGGGTAACAGCTTCTTTAATCAGCAGGAAGCGGTGCTCTCTGTGTTCCTGCGCAGCTGCACAGACCAGACAGATCAGTGTCTTGTCCGTTTCACAAAACAGCTTCAGTTCTTCCTCATGTTCCTCGCAGTGAAGTTTACTTTCCTTCCCTTCCGGATTCGGGTTTATATTTCGAGCTTTTCCAGCCAGAATTGCTAAGGCGCGACTGGCCCTGAGGGTGCGGTCAGCAAATACCTCTCTACATTCCGGGCAGGAGATTCGCTCCTCTCTTTCCCAATACTGTGTGATACAAGAGCGACAGAAGTTGTGTCCACACTCCAGTGACACCGGATCGGTGAAGAAATCCAGGCAGATGGGACAAATTGTCTCCTCGGTCCAAATCTCGGTCTCTCCTTTCGAAGCCATGTTAACTCGCGGCACTTCCTGATTCAGAATGCTTTCACTTTCGGGGAGACGCTGATGCTCTGCAGTACCGCGATTGTCCACTACACGCGCTGCAGTCTCAGGGAACAGACGTTATGTTGCTGCATGTGTTGAGTGGGAAGAAGCTGTAGTAATTTCCATATCAGCATGGGATCAGCAACATATTAAACAGGTCGGAACGGAAATGAAAATTCGGCCATGGACTGCCCAAGCCAGGCTGCGAAAGGAGGCATGTTGGGCGTGGGACTAGCAACACCATCCCGTAAGAGCCCAGTGCGACAGAAATGTCAACTAAATCTCCACAGGCCTCATCCCTGGCATCGGAAGGACCTTCCCCTGGAAGACGATTGAAGTCGTGTGGTGAAAGGGAGAAACCACAGGGCCGGTAACCTTCGCCCTGGACAAGGGACTCTGACGAGCTGCTGGTGGTGGCCTGTGCCCCAGTTGGCGTTATGGGCTAAAGAAGAAGCAGAACAGAAGTGAAGCCGGAGTGGAGAGTCTGGTTCAGTCTGCTGTCTAAGGCAGGGCTGAAAGGGGCAAATTCTATTTTTTTCAGTCTTTTTATTAATATCAAAATAGTGGATATTCATAGTATTGTTACACGATTGTTGGGATTACATTGTTAATAGATAACATATATATTTATATATTCTGTTTGTACAAAGGTAATAAACCTCCGATCCTGTTCACCCTGTACACATCAGACTTCCAATATGACTCAGAGTCCTGCCATGTGCAGAAGTTCGCTGATGACACGGCCATAGTGGGGTGTTTCAGGAATGGACAGGAGGAGGAGTATAGGAAACTGATACAGGACTTTGTGATATGGTGCAACTCAAACTACCTGCGTCTCAATATCACCAAGACCAAGGAGATGGTGGTGGACTTTAGGAGGTCTAGGCCTCATATGGAGCCAGTGATCATTAATGGAGAACGTGTGGAGCAGGTTAAGACCTACAAGTATCTGGGAGTACAGTTAGACGAGAAGCTTGACTGGACTGCCAACACAGATGCCCTGTGCAGGAAGGCACAGAGTCGAATGTACTTCCTAAGAAGGTTGGCGTCATTCAATGTCTGCAGTGATATGCTGAAGATGTTCTATAGGTCAGTTGTGGAGAGCGCCCTCTTCTTTGTGGTGGCGTGTTGGGGAGGAAGCATTAAGAAGAGGGACGCCTCACGTCTTAATAAGCTGGTAAGGAAGGCGGGCTCTGTCGTGGGCAAAGGACTGGAGAGTTTAACATCGGTAGCTGAGCGAAGGGCGCTGAGTAGGCTACGGTTAATTATGGATAACTCTGAACATCCTCTACATAGCACCATCCAGAGACAGAGAAGCAGTTTCAGTGACAGGTTACTATCGATGCAATGCTCCTCAGACAGGATGAAGAGGTCAATACTCCCCAATGCCATTAGGCTTTACAATTCTACCTCCAGGACTTAAGAACTTTTTGAAAGCTATTAATGCTTTTTGAGACGGTGATTTAGATGCATATCATATTTTTTTTTTACTGAGTTAAGTATTGTATGTAATTAGTTTTGCTACAGCAAGTGTATGGGACATTGGAAAAAAAAAAGTTGAATTTCCCCATGGGGATGAATAAAGTATCTATCTATCTATCTATCTATCTATCTATCTATCTATCTATCTATCTATCTATCTATCTATCTATCTATCTATCTATCTATCTATCTATCAAATACAACTGTACAGTTCACAAAAAAGATTAACATATCCCAAAAAAACAAAAAAATATACGCCCCAAAAAAACCCTAAACTAACCAATACTAGCCTAACAGAAAAGAAAAGAACATGGGCTGTTTATAGTATCAAAAAAAAAACAGGACCATTAGTGTCACCCGCTCCGAACCTCCCTGTATATATTATCGCAAAAATAGGTCAAATCACATCATGTGAAACTATTGAATAAAAGGCCTCCAAGTCTGAACAAATTTAATGGAAGGGTCAGATATAACAGTTCTGATTTTTTTCTAAGTTTAAACATAATATAGTTTGAGAGAACCAATGAAATGTGGTGGGGGGATTAATCTCCTTCCAATTCAGCAAAATCAATCTTTTAGCCATTAATGTGAGAAATGCAATCATTCGACACGCTGAAGAGGTTAAATGGTGTGGTTCTATCATTGGTAAACCAAAAATTGCTGTAATAGGATGACGTTGTAAATCAATATTCAAAACAGTTGAAATAATATTAAAGATATCTTCCCAATATTGTTTTCAGAGCGGAACATAACCAAAACATATGAGTTAAAGAAGCGGTCTCATAATGACATCTGTCACACACTGGACTTATATGAAAATAATAACGGGCTAATTTATCCTTAGACATATGGGCCCTCTGAACTACTTTGAACTGTATCAACAGATGTTTAGCACATATAGAGGATGAATTAAGTAATTTAATTTTTTCCCATTTTTCGAAAAGTAAGGTAAGCTTAAGTTCCCTTTCCCAATATTTTTTAAATTTTATTAAATGCATCTGAATGAATTTCCATAATTATGTTGTAGAGAGATGGTATTGCACCTTTCTGATAAGGATTTAAATTAAAGATTTTTTTCCAAACTATCCGTAGAGTATAAGTTCGGGAAAGTAGAAAGGAAGTTACTTAAAACGTTTCTAACCTGTAAATGTCTAAAGAAATGAGATCTAGGTAAATTATATTTGTTAGATAATTGTTCAAATGACATGAATCAATTATCCAAAAACAAATCACAAAATCGTGAAATACCTTTAGTTTTCTAAATCAAATAGGCTTGATCTATAATGGAAGGATAGAAAAAACAGTTAGATATAATAGGACTTGCTAAAATAAATTGGTTTATCCCAAAGAATTTCCAAAATTGAAAACATATTCGTAAAGTATATTTAACTATTGGATTATCTAATTGTTTATGCAATTTAAAAGGAGCAAAGGGAAGCGATGTCCCTAGAATAGAACCCAGTAAAAACCCTTGTACTGAGTTACATTCAAGGTTTACCCAATGAGGTCTTAAAGTTGTATCCAAGTCCCATAACCAAAATTTTAAACAACGAATTTTGATTGCCCGATAATAAAAGTTAAAATTCAGCAGCAGCAGACCTCCCTCCTTTTTAGACCTCTATAAGTATTTTTTACCTAGCCTCGGATTTTTATTCTGCCAAATATAAGAAGGGATTTTAGAAACAACACTGTCAAAAAAAAATCGGAATAAAAATTGGTACCGCTTGAAATAAATATAAAAATTTGGGTAATATATACATCTTGATAGCATTGATCCGGCCTATCAATGACAACACACATTGGCGACCAATTAGTAAATAACTGTTTAATCTAATCAATTAAAGGGAAAATTTAGCCTTAAATAAATCTTTATTTTTTTGGTAATTTTGACCCCTAAATATATAAAGTAATCGGTAACCAATTTAAAAGGTAAACGTCCATATATTGGGACGTGCAGATTTATAGGAAATAATTCACTCTTATTAAGGTTCGGTTTGTAACCCGAAAAAAAGATAAAACTGCTGGAACGGATTCCTCAGGATTAGAAATGTACAATAAGGGTTCCGGTGACGTCATCGTCGAGCATGGCGCCTTAAGTCACTGGCTCCTCTGGCGGAACACGTATTAAGCCACGTTATCCCATCAAATACAGTATTTTTCTAAAAATATTTGGACTGAAAAGAGGGGCAAGAATGGGGAAAAAGAACGGAAATAAAAAAAGCGACACTGCGGAGCCTGCGGCCGAGAGGAGTGCAGCGAACGGCTCTCCTACCCGACCGTGTGCTAGCGAGGCGGACGCTGGGCCTCGCTCGGGCGAAGCGGCGAATATCTTCGAAATCCTGAAAGAAATAATGGAGGTCCAGAAAGATATAAAACAGCAGCTCCGTGATATTAAGTCAGAGCTCGCCAGCGTCAATCAAAAAATAGCGGTGGCAGAGACTCGAATTGAAAAGGTGGAAGATCGCGTTCAAAACGTGGAACGGATACTGAGTAAGACAATAAAAAATATTAAATCGCCAAGAAGGTAAACTGCTTGACCTGGAGGGAAGATCATGGCGGAAAAATATCAGAATCTACAACGTTCCCGAAGGAGCGGAGGGCTCGTCTATGATGGAGTTAGTCGGAAAGATACTGCGGGACGCGCTGGATCTTCCCCCCGGCTATGAAGCTGGAAGTCGAAAGAGCCCCTCGCTCGCTAGTCCCGAAACCTACCCAGGATAGAAAGACACGCTCAATAATTATTAAATTCCTTCGGTACAGCACCAAGGTGGAGATTCTACGAAGGGCCTGGGGTAAGAAGAGAGTGTTTTTCGACGATAAATTAATATATTTCGATCAAGATTACCCCCCCCCCCCGCGGTTCTCCGGAAACGCAAAGAATACCCTGAAGTAATGCGAGTACTAAAGCAAAAAAAAGATTAAATTTCAAACTCCGTACCCTGCTAAACTTCGAGTGTTTTATGACAACAGGACACAGTTGTACCAGACAGTGGAAGAGGCGACTACAGACAAGGCGGCCAGAGGGTTGCCCGTCAGCGTGATCAAACCGAGGAATTATCCCGCTCCACTTGGGAAATGGTGCGAGAATCGAGAAGGCAGGAGACGGAAGGAGGCCGAGAAAAATATATCAGTAAGAGACCGGGAGTTTCCCAAAGACAGTCCTCACCCCCTTCAGAAGAGCCATAAGGTTTGGCTAACTTTAAAAATGTTGAAAAGCTAAACGACTGCAGAAGTACACGGTGAGAAACCTATCTCGAGAAATACTTATTATGATGTGGATTTTATATTACTTAGTTGTTATTCTCTATTCGCTCACTTACTCCTTTTTCCCCAGCAAAATGAGAATATATATATATATAATGTGTTCATTTGTTCACTGACTTTTATGAATACTGCAATGGGGGTCCTCATCTCACAAGTAATGAGGGGTTACTCCCACAGTTAGACATTTCCTCTAGCTCAACGCAGGGTCATCTACTAGAGACCTCAGCCTTGGAATCACAAGTTCGTTGCCAGTTTTGTTATTTTTTGCGTTTCTTGGTTGTTATTTGTTCAGGGAGTAGATCGATTAAGTTTTATTCTAATTTCAATGATACATTGACAGATAAATACAGATGGCTAAGGACAAGGTAAAATTCATTTCTTTTAATGTCAATGGGCTATTAAATCCAATCAAACGTAAGAGAATTTTATCCAATTCGGAACAATTTGATTCATACTGGGAAAAATGGTTTAACTACATAATGCCTCATAGGCCTGATTTTATTCTCACAAGTCAATGAACCTGTTGTAAAAAAAAAAAGATCACTCCCTACTTGTACATAGTTCTTTCCTTTTGCTTGATTATTTTTATTCCACTCTTTTCTATAAGTGTACATTTCAGATAAATACTTTGTGGAGATTTGTGATATATATGATTATATGATATATATATATATATATATGTACAATGTCTGAAATACATCTTATGGAAATGTTTGTTTTATGATGAACTTCAATAAAAAATAAATTACAAAAAAAAGAAATGTACAATAATAAATCATCTGCATCTAATGATAGTTTATGTATCTTATTCCCACGAGTAATACCAAAAATATTAGATGATTCCCGAATAGTAATTGCTAAAGGTTCCAGAGCAATATCAAATAGTAATAGACTAAGAGGACAACCTTGCCTGGTGCCCCGAAATTAGAGAAAAAAGGGAGATCTTTGATTATTAGTAATAACCGAAGCTACAGTGGTATGATATATCAATTTCACTCAAGATATAAATGTCGAACTAAAATTAGATTTCTCAAATACAGTAAATAAATACGGCCATTCAACTCTGCCAAATGCTTTCTCAGCGTCTAATGAAATAGCACATTCTGGAGTACTGCATGAAGGAGTGTAAACAATATTCATTACTGTCCTAATGTTAAAAGAAGAGTACTGGTTTTTAATAAATCCAGTTTGATCCACAGAAATAATTCGAGGTAACACCTTCTCCAACCTATTCGCCAATATCTTAGAAAGAATCCTTGGAATCTGCGTTTAACAAAGATATCGGTCGATATGATGAACACTCAGAGGGGTCTTTATTCCTTTTTTTAATATTAGGGAAATAGAAGTCCTATAAAATGATTGTTGTAATTTACCCAATTTAATTGCTTCTTTAAAAACCCTGCCGAGCCAAGGAGAGAGAATAGAAGAAAAACATCTAAAAATTTCTTCTGTCTAACCGTCTGGGCCTGGTGCTTTACCAGAATTCATTGAATGAATGATGCCTTTTATTTCTTCATCTGTGAGAGGAGTTTCTAATATTAAATGTTCTTCGGGTGATAATTTCAGAAAATTCAAATTCCTTAAGAAGTCATACATAGTATTAGGATCATCGGGTAAATCAGAATTATATAAAGCCGTATAAAAATCTTGAAAAGGCTTGTTTATTTCGTCATGATTAACTGTCAAATTACGAGCTTGTTTACGAATCTTAATGATTTTGCGTTTAACCGAGGCACACACAAAATGCTGGAGGAACACAGCAGTCCAGGCAGCATGTATCAGGAGAAGCACTGTCGACGTTTCGGGCCGTGACCCTTCGTCAGGACTAACTGAAAGGAGAGATAGTAAGATATTTGAAAGTAGGAGGGGGAGGGGAAAATGCGAAATGATAGGAGACGACCAGAGGGGGTGGGGTGAAGCTGAGAGCCGGTAAGGCCGGTAAGAGATACAGAGCTGGAGAAGGGAAAGGATCATGGGACGGGAGGTCTAGGGAGAAAGAAAGGGGGTGGGGAGCACCAGAGTGAGATGCAGAACAGGCAGAGTGATGGGTAGAAAGAGAGAGGAAAGAAAGGAGGGGGAAATACTAAATATATCAGGGATGGGGTAAGAAGGCGAGGAGGGGTTAGTAACGGAAGTTAGAGAAGTCAATGTTCATGCCATCAGGTTGGAGAATTGATTAGCTAATAATTTACCCGATTTATCACTGTGTATTTAAAACTCACATCTGGTTTTCATTAATTGGTTTTCAATTCAGAATGTAGGTAATAAATTATATTCCATATGAAGCTCGACTCTCTTGTTTATAAAGCTCCTTTCTAGGAGCAATGGAATATTTCTTATAAATTTCTTTGATCTTATCAACCAATTATAATGTTTCATTCTTAATACGTTTCTTCATACCAACGGAATAGGAAATAACCTGACCTCGGATATGTGCCTTATAAGTGTCCCAAAGTGTCCCATTGTCTAGGAACTGTATCCATTAATTTGATAGAAAGTTTCATTGGAGCATGATCGGAAATGGCAATAATGTCATATGCCAATCACAGATCACTGATAATCAATCACAGATGGGATGAGACGAAAATCAGTAAAAAATCAATTCCAGAGTAAGAATGATACACATGCGAAAAAATGAAAGCAATTTGTCCTTGGGGTGTAGAAATCTCCAAATATCCAAACTTCCAGAAACATTCATGAAACAATTGATAAGAGTAGCCAACTTGTTTGGTAAAGCTTGAGTAGATATAGATCTATCCATCGAAGGAATTTAAACAACAATTAAAATCACCACACATTATCAACGTATATTCATTTAAACCAGGAAAAGGAGTGAATAAATTATTTTAAAAATCGGGATAGTCCACATTAGCCATAACAATTTTTTTATTAAAAAGTAACACAGTAATAAATAAATATCTGCCATTCGGATCGGAATCAGTATCATGATGAACAAATGTAATTGAGGAATCAACAGAAATTGAAACACAACCTATTTTAGCCTGCGAATTCGAGTGAAACTGTTGACCTTTCCAAAACCTGAAAAAAACGCAGATTATTCTCTTTCCTTACATGAGTTTCTTATATAAAAAATATAAGCATTTAGTCTTCAGAATACTTTAAAAGTCTTCTTCCATTTAAGCGGATGGTTTAAACCATTTGTATTTGAAGAGACAAAATTAATAATCTGAGCTATAATTACATAAGATCAACCCTTTGGTAGGTAAAGAGTTAAGCATAATGTGAACTCATGAACCGGGAAGAGGAACAAAAGCTCAGGGAGGAACCGGAGGTGACGACACTGTATACATCTTCGTAGTTCTAAATCAGCCCAAAAAAGACAACTGAAAAAAAATGAAAGACCCCCCACCCTCCACCCACAAAGCCCCTAGACTGAGCCTAAAGAAGAGCAGAAAAAGAAGACCATAGACCATAAGACACAGGAGCAGAAGTCGGCCATTCGGCAATCGAGTCTGCTCCGCCATTTCATCATGAGATGATCCAATCTCCCCTTCAGTCCCATTCCCCCGCTTTCCTACCATAACCTTTGATGTCCTGACTACTCAGATACTTATCAGTCTCTGCCTTAAATACACCCAATGACTTAGCTTCCACTGTCGCCCTTGGCAACAAATTCCATAGATTCACCACCCTCTGGCTAAAAAAAATCGCAACTCTGTTCTGAATGGGCGCCCTTCAATCCTCAAGTCATGTCCTCTCGTACTAGACTCCCCCACCATGGGAAACAACTTTGCCACATCCACTCTGTCTATGCCCTTCAACATTCGAAATGTTTCTATGAGGTCCCCCCTCATTCTTCTAAACTCCAAGGAGTACAGTCCAAGAGCGGTCAAACACTCCTCATGTTAACCCTTTCATTCCCTTAATCATTCTAGTGAATCTTCTCTGAAGCTTCTCCAATGTCAACACATCCTTTACTAAATACGGAGCCCATAACTGCACACAGTAAATCTACCCCCGTTTCTCCAGAAGGCAACTCCAAAAGTATATGTTAAAATAAATACCACCCAAAATCCCCCAAAAATTATATATAACAATCTTCATGAACTAATTTCTAACAACGAGAAAAGTAAACACCAGCGTATATTATAAATCGGAACCAAAGACTTAAGCAATTAAAAATTATATAAAAAAAACAGGCATTATGGGAAGGAGAATGCAAAAAAGGAAAAAATGGCGGAATGAACGAACAAAAGGAATTATGAAATCAGAACAACGAACCGCTATCTTAATTATACAAGATATTCCTCCTAAAAAAACTAAAAATCCCCCGTCGATCATTAATAAAAATGTCAAAAATCAAAAAAAATTAAAACAAAAAATTAAGAAATTTAAAAGGTGAAAGAAAAAGAACAAGTATTTCGAGTAAAAGAAACTATGATTAAAATGTAAAATATCACTACACTAGCTTATAAAGATCGAACTTCATAGGATAATTATAGGCTTTAAAAAAGAAGGCGCATAAGCACAAAACCAAGACTGCTATACCATAGAATAATTTAAAATGAGTGTCCGAAGCAGGTGGATAATGTTCATCCAAAAAACACGGCGTTGAGGGCTTGAATGCCAATCGTGTCTTCATTACTTCTGGGCCATAATCCTGCACAAGACGGAACTGATAGTTTTGATGATGGATCATACCTCGTTGACGAGCGATGTGATGAAGATGTTCTTTAACATGCCCACAGTGGAACCGGACAATCACTGCTCTCGGGTTGCCCCCACAGCTCAAATATTGGGGAAAGGAGCGATGAGCGCGTTCCAGCAATGGGGGTTCATTTGGAAACACAGAGCTAAACACATCCTTTAAAAGTTAAGAAATTTTGTTACCGTGACCCTTTCTCGATAACTTCGGGGAGCCCGATTATAGGTAAATTCTGTCTTCTGGATCGATTATCAAGCTCAATGATCTTGTATTTGCAAAACTCCAACTGTATAACTGTCGAAGACAGAGTTTGTTGCAAACGATCAATTTTCTGATCTTTCTTCCGAGTGTCGTCCGTAGTTCTGTGATTTCAGATTATTGTTGTTTAACTTCGTGATCGAGTGCAGCTATAGAGTCCTGAAGTACCTTAAAATCTTCTGTAATATTTTGGCGAAGCTCATAGATTAGCTCCAACATCATCTCGTAGGTTCACCTCTTTTCTTCCTACCGCTCCCATCGGTATCTTTCCCGTCTTTTGAATCGGTCCCTTTAGCTCTTGTGGACATCATACTGATTTCTGTGCACGTATCTTCAGAAGTTCTCAACCAAAGCCCCAGAAAAAGTTCAAGAATAAGGGTCTTCGAGTGTAGATAAAAGTAGGTTACATAAGGGTGATCCTGGGTTAAAATGAATAACGGTAATGAAGAGAAGCCGGATCCAAACTCACGCCATGAGCGCCAAGAGGAGAAATCCCTTCATGTCTTCTTTTTGCCTTCCTGATTTCCTTCTTTAGTATTTTCTTACATTTTCTATACTCTTCAAGTACCTCATTTGTTCTTTGTTGCCTATACCTGCTATACACCTCTCTCTTTTTCTTAACCAGATCGCCAATAACTCTTGAAAACCAAAGCTCCCTCTGCCTGTTAATTTGCCTTTAATCCTGGCAGGAACATGCAAACTCTGCACTCTCAAAATTTCGCCTTTGTAGGCCTTCCACTTACTGAACACATCCTTGTCAGAAAAAAAACATCCCAATCCACTCTTCCGAGATCCTTTTTCATTTCCACAAAATTGCCCCTTCTCCAATTTAGAACCTCAACTCGAGGACCAGACCCATCCATATCCATAATTAACTTGAAACTGATGACATTATGGTCACGGGAACCAAAATGTTCGCCTACACAAACCTGACCTGTCTGATTTCCTAATAGGAGATCCTCTCTCCTTGGTACCTCTATATATTGATTTAGAAAACTTTCCTGAACACATTTAACAAACTCCAAGCCATCTAGCCCTTTTACAGTTTGGGAGTCCCAGTCAAAATGTGGAAAGTGAAAATCCCCTATTATTACAACTTTCGGTTTCTTACGTCGGTCTACGATCTCTCTACAGATTTGCTCCTCCAATTCTCTCTGACTATTGGGCGGTCTGTAATACACCCCTATTAGTGTGGTCACACCTTTCCCGTTCCTCAGCTCCACCCATATGGCCTCTGTAGACAAGCCCTCCGGTCTGTCCTGTCTACGCACAGCTGTGATATTTTCCCTGACTAGTAAAGCCACTACTCCCCCTTTCATCCCTCCCCCTCTATCACGTCTGAAACCACGGAACCCCGGAAAATTAAACTGTTAGTCCTGCGCCTCCTGCAACCAAGTCTCACTAATAGCAATAAAGTCGTAATCCCAGGTGTCAATCCACACCCTAAACTCATCCGCCACCTGAGAATATTTCTATCACGTATAAACCTTTAATTTACGTCCTATAAACCTTTGATTTCTGTCTATACATGCAGTCCTCGCATGACCTTTATCCTCTTCCACCTCACTATCTGCTCTAACACCAGACACACCCCCCCCCCCCCCGAGCAGCACTGGCAAATCTACCCGCAAGGATGTTAGTCCCCCTCCAGTTCAGTGGCAAACCGTCCCGTCGGAACAGGCCCCACCTTCCCGGGAACAAAGCCCAATTGTCCAGAAACATGAAGCCCTCCCTCCTGCACCATCTCCTTAGCCACGTATTTAGCTGCACTCTCCACACATTTATATTTACATGGACTTTACTCCTGACGCCGGTCCCGGGACCCGACCCGTTTACAGACCCGGAGCGGAACCGGAGCAGATTCTCAGCCACTGGTTTTCATCCCCAGTCCGGAAGAAAGGATAAAGTTTCCCCGTGAATTTATTCCCAGTGAAGGTGTGGATATGGGACTTGGTCACCGCGTTGTAAAATGAAACTGTCCCGGACTCGTAACTGAGATAAACTCCCACCCTCCCGGGGATGGGACCGGCAGGGAGACGGGACTCGGGGGAGGTGAGATCACTGAACACGTTATAATCCCGATGTAACACGTCATAATACTGCCCGATGACCCAGAATCCGGTCTCTGGACTCAGTCTGAACAACAATCCTCCCTCTCCGCAGACTCTGCGGCGACTCCCAGACACCAGAACCGATTCCCCGTCACCTCCACTCCCAATAATGTCTCCCCGATGTGAATCCCTCCGGTCCCAGCACAAATGACCGGTCTGTGAATCTCTTCCTGGTGTCAGGGAGATTCCTTCGGGTCCAGGTCCGTCTCACACTCTTCCGATCCTCAGACACCTCGAGATACGGACTCGCCGTTTCACATCCAGGGTGACAGAGACTGGGGGGGAGAAGCAGAGAATTAGAGAGTCCCCGAAGATCGGGAGGGGCGACTCGGGCGGCGCGGACCCGGGGATCGGAGGGAGACTCGGGCAGCGCGGCCCCGGAGATCGGGGGGAGACTCGGGCAGCGGGGCCCCGGGGATCGGGGGAAGACTCGGGCAGCGCTGCCCCGGGGATTGGGGGAGGAGACTCGGACAGCGCGGCCCCGGGGATCGGAGGGAGACTCGGATAGCGCGGCCCCGGGGAACGGGGGGAGACTCGGGCAGCGCGGCCCCGGGGATCGGTGGGAGACTCGGGCAGCGGGGCCCCGGGGATCGGGGGGAGACTCGGGCAGCGCGGCCCCGGGGATCGGGGGGAGACTCGGGCAGCGCGGCCCCGGGGATCGGGGGGAGACTCGGGCAGCGCGGCCCCGGGGATCGGGGGGAGACTCGGGCAGCGCGGCCCCGGGGATCGGGGGGAGACTCGGGAAGCGCGGCCCCGGGGATTGGGGGTAGACGGGCAGCGCGGCCCCGGAGATCGGGGGGAGACTTGGGCAGCGCGGCCCCGGAGATCGGGGTGAGACTCCGACAGTTTTAAGCCGGTTTAAGACCGCTGGGCCTCAGGCGCTGTCGGGTCGCCGACAAAAACCTTTCCCAGGGTTTGATCAATGAAAGCGGATGGACAACTAATGTATTCCCGTGGGTTTTCCGCCGGACGGAGAGCAGAGATTTCCTGATCAAACAGACACAAAATGCTGGAGGAACCGAGCGGGTCAGGCAGCATGTGTGGAGAGAGATGGACAGTCTACGCTTCAGGTCGACATCTTCCCTCAAGAGCAGAAATAAATAGGGGAGGTAGACTGCAGAAACGAGTGCGGGAAAAGGGTGGGTTGAGAAGGGAAAGGGGTGAGTGAATTGATTTAAACAGGAGGTCACAGAGGCTCTTCGGCCCAACTTGTTCGTGCCGACCAGCTTGCTTTAATGAGCTAATCCCATTTGCCCATTATTCCTTTCCACCTTTCTTATCCACGTCGCTGGCAAGATGTATTTTAAAACATTGTCACTGTACC
Source organism: Hemitrygon akajei (assembly GCF_048418815.1). Taxonomy (NCBI): domain Eukaryota; kingdom Metazoa; phylum Chordata; class Chondrichthyes; order Myliobatiformes; family Dasyatidae; genus Hemitrygon; species Hemitrygon akajei. The sequence goes on along the minus strand of NW_027331925.1, from coordinate 4,716,415 downwards.
CACCTCTACAGTTGATCAAGGGCCCGTTGTAAACTTAGATAATCCTCTTCCCTCTCCACTATACCATGAAGTTTAGTGTCTCTCACAAACCTACTAACGATGTCACTTATATTCTCGTGCAAATCATTAATATAATGTTATTTGTGAAGTGGGGTGCCGTGCGCAATCATAATCGATTGAAAACGGAAGTGGGAGCACGGAGGAACACTGGGAACATCTTCAGGAAGACCTTCTTCGTTGCTGCTGCTGCGAGTTCCGGGACTCTGCTGGGAAGAGCAGGCCCCGAGTCCTCGGGGGTCGCGTAGCCGATGGCTGTTTAAATAGATAGATAGATAGATAGATAGATAGATAGATAGATAGATAGATAGATAGATAGATAGATACATAGATAGATAGATAGATAGATAGATAGATAGATAGATAGATAGATAGATAGATAGATAGATAGATAGATAGATACTTTATTCATCCCCATGGGGAAATTCAACCTTTTTTCCAATGTCCCATACACTTGTATTAAGTGACAATAAACAGAATCTGAATATAAATGACGAACAACCTTGGCCCCAGCACCAACCTCTGCAGTTCACAGGCCTCCAGTCCTCTGTGTTTAAGAGACACTGCTGAATTCATCCAGCATTTTGGGTGTGTGGCTCCACTTTAAATATAGTCAATTACGTGGCCACCACAGCTGCCTGTGGCAGATTCACTATCCTGTGGATAAAGGAATTCCTCCTCATCTCTGTCCTAAATGGACATCCCTATAGTCGGAGGCTGTGCTTACCGTTCTCGACCCACCCACATCCTCCCAACATCAACTCTCTCCAGACAGGTGTCAGAGAGATCTGGCGAGACACTTCATCAGGACCTGTGTAGCTTGGATTACCAGCATCTGCAGATTTTTAAAGCAGAAGTTGATTGGTAATCCTCTTGATTAGTCAGAGTGTCAAAATTTATGGGGAGGAGGTGGGAGAATAGGGTTGAGGGGGATAATAAATCAGTTATTCTTCTAAACTCCCGTGAGTACAGGCCCAGAACCATCAAACACTCCTCATTTATTAACTCTTTCATTCCAGAATTATTCTTGTGAACCTCCTGGACCTTCTCCAACGCCAGAACATCTTTTCTGAAATAAGCGACCCAAAACTGCTCACAATACTCCAAGTGTGGTCTGACCAATGCCTTATAAACCCTCAGCATTACATCCTTGCTCTTGTACTCTAATCCTCTCGAAATGAAAGCAAACATTGAGTCTGCCGATCTTACCACTGACACAAACTGCAATTTAACCTTTAGGGAATCCTGCACAAGGACATCCAAGCCACTCTGTTTTCAAAATCGTCCATGCCTTTATTCCTTCTACTAAAGTGCATGCACGACTTCCCTACCCAATAATCCATCTATCACTTATTTGCCCATTTCCTGATCTGTCTCTGTCCTTCCCCAGATTCCGAGCTTCTGCAGCACTACTTGCCCCTTCACCTGTCTCCATATCATCTGCAAGCTTGGCCACAAAGGCAACAATTCTGTCATCCAAATCATTCTTTGTCTATCTTGGCTTTGTGTTCCTTGAAGAATTCCAACAGATTTGTCAGGCAAGATTTCCCCTTAAGAGAAGGCATACTGTCTTTGCCCTATTTTATCATGTGCCTCCATTTACCCAAAAGCTCGTCCTTAACACTGGACTCTAACATCTTCCCAAGCACACCACATCCAGACTAACTCACCTATAATTTTCTTTCCCCATCTGCTCTCCCTTCTTAAAGAGTGAAGTGACCGTTGCAGTTTCCAGTCGTCTTGAATGACCAAATATCTAGTGATTCTTGAAAGATCATCACTAATGTCCCCATATTCTCTTCAGCTAACTCTTTCCAAACACTGGGGTGTAGTCCATCTGGTCCAGGTACCTTCAGATCTTCAATCGTCCCACGTACCTTCTCCTCAGTAACAGTAACAATACTCATTTCTGCCCCTGACACTCTCACATTTCTGACGTACAGCTGGTATCTTCCACAGTGACACATAATACTAAATAAGCACCTCTGCCATGTCTTTATCTCACATTTCTCCTCTCCAGTGTCATTTTCTCGGTGTCCATTATCCACTCTCATCTCTCTTTTACACTTTACATTTTTGTGTCCTCTTGAGTATTTTTGGCAATCTTTCCCTCATATCTCATTTTCTCTCCTGATGGCTTTGTAATTCCATTCTGTTGATTATCAAAATCTTCTCGATAGTCCAACATCCTGCTGATTTTTGTTCTACTGACTGCCCTCTCAATTTTATGCTGTCTTTGACTTCCCTTGTCAAACATGGTTACATCATCCTCCCTGTATAATATTTCTTCATCTTTGGGATTCATCTTTCCGAGTTGCCAGTCTTTGTTGTTCTGCAATCATCCCTGCTCGTGTCCCCTTCCAATCTACTTTGGTCAGATCCTCCCTGTTGCCTCCATAACTAACTTTACTCCACTCTGATACTGATAGATCTGACGTTATCTCCCTCTCAAACTCTGGGGTGAATTCTATCATTTTATCATCACTGGTTCCTAAAGGTTCTTTTACCGTAATCTCCCAAATCATATCTGGTTCATTATACAAATCCCACTCTGGAATGCCTTTCTCGCATTGGGCTCAACCACAAGCGGATCTAAAAATCCATCTTGAAGGCATTGTACAAATTCTCTCTCTTGGAATGCAGCACCTTCATGATTTTCCCAATCTACCTCCTTGTCCTTTGTTCTATCTCCTGGTCTTTTTACCCTTGCAGGTTTTTAACTTTACCCACAATGATTCTACATCTTCCAATCCTATGCCACCTCTCTCTAAGGATTTCATTTCATATTTTACCAACAGAGCCTCCCCAGCCTCTCTGCCTACCTGCCTGTCCTTTGAATACAAGGTGTATACTTGAATGTTGAGCTTCAAGCCAGGATCTCCTTTCCACCACAACTCAGTGATGCCAACAACGTGGTACCTGCCAATCTCTACCTGTGCTACAACATCATCTACCTTATTCCGTATACTGGTGCATTCAAATACAACACCTTCAGTCCTGTATTCATCAGCCTATTCCACACTGTCCACATGAACTGAAGTAAGGTCTTTGATGTCGATGATAGACCACACTTGGAGGGGCTTGGGTTAAAAGCAGAGAGTGGATAAGCTTGGGCTATTTAGCTGTAGTGTAGGATGTTGAGGGATGACCCCTTATCGAGGCAAATACATTCCTAAGGGGCTCAGATAAGGTGAGTCCTTTTCTAAGAAATGGGAGTACAGAACCAGAGGGCTCAAATTGAAAGTGAGACAGAACATTTTTATGAAGGATCTATGGGATAACATTCCCAGAGAGAGAGAGAGGATAGTATACGGATATACAGCAGAAAATGATGACCACTGTAGAATACCATTAGTCACTGGCGGCCAACCTGAAAGGGATCGCTTTACTCTCATTTGCTGTTTCCTACCAGTCAGTCAATGCTCTAACTAAGCCAATAACTTTCTGTAACACCATGAGCTCTTAACTTGGGAAGCAACTTCATGTGTGGCACCTTGTCAGCAGCCTTCTGCGATTCCAAATATACAACATCCACTGTATCCCTGTTATCGATCCTACTTGTAATCTCTTCAAAGAATCCCAACAGGTTTGTCAGGCAGGATATTCCCTTAAGAAATCCAGGCTGACTTGTCCTCTCTTGTCCAGTGTCACCAAGTATTCCATAACCTCATACTTAACAATTGACACTAACTTCTTCCCAACCACAGAGGTGAGGATAACTGGTCTATAACTTCCTTTCTGCTGCCTTCCTCCTTACTAAAGAGTAGAGTGACATTTGCAATTTTCCAGTCCTCTGGCACCAATGATTTTTGAAAGACCATTTCAAATGTCTCCACAATGTCGACCGCTACTTCTTTCAGAACACTAGGGTGCAGTTCCTCTGGTCCGGGAGACTTATGTACCTTTAGGTCTTTCAGCTTTTTGAGCACCTTCTCCCTTGTAACAGTAACTGCACTCACTTCTCTTCCCTCACACCCTTCAACACCGGGCACAGTGCTAGTGTCTTCCACGGTGAAGACTGATGCAAAGTACTCATTTAGTTCATCTGCCATCTCTTTGTCCCCCGTTAGGATATATCCAGCCTCATTATCTAGTGATCTTATATCCACTCTCATCTCTATTTTTTACAATACGAAACACAATTTGATATTGTTTGCTAGCTTGTTTTACAAAGACAGGTGTGTAAAAAGGGCTTGAAGGATCATTGGAGAATCAAGTCACCCCAACCACAAATTGTACCAGTTGCTACCATCCGGGTTACGGTACCGCAGCGTAAAAGCCAGGAGCAACAGGCTCCGGGACAGCTTCTTCAACCAGGCCATCAGACTGATTAACTCGTGCTGAGACAACTGTATTTCTATGTTATATTAACAAGCATGTTATACGTATTATTTATCATAAATTACTATAAAATACACATTGCCCATTAAGACGGAGATGTACCATAATGAAGGATGTAAGTAATAATGTTAATTCAATTGAATTCAATTTCATATTTCACTTTTCCCTTCCCAATGATACCTTTAGTTCCTCTCTGTAGATATTTCAAAGCTTCCCAATCCTCTGTCTTCCTGCCAATTTTTGCTTCGTTGTATACCCTCTTTTTTGCTTTTACATTAGCTTGTCTTCCCTTGTCAGCCACGGTTGTACTATTTTGCCATTTGAGTATTTATTTATTTTTGGAGCACACCTATCCTTCACCTTCGTCATTTTCACAGAAACTGACACCATTTCTGCTCTGCTCTCATCCCTGCCAGCACCTCCTTCCAATTTGCTTTGGCCAACTCCTCTCTCACCACTGTAATTTCCTTTACTCCAGTGAAATACTACAACGTCAGACTTTACTTTCTCCTTATCAAATTTCAAATTGAACTCTGTCATGTTGTGAGCACTGCCTCCTAAAGTTTATTTTACCTGAAGTTTCCTAATCACCTCCGGTTCAATAAATAACACCCAATCCAGCAGAGCTGATTTCCTAGTAGGCTCAGGGACAAACTGCTCTAAAAAGCCATCTCTCAGGCATTGAACTAATTCACTCTCTTGAGATCCATTACCAACCTGATTTTCCCAATTCAATTGCATGTTCAAATCTCCCATGACTAACATAACATTTGTCCTTCTGACATGCCTTTTCTATTTCCAGTTGTAACCTGTGGTCCACATCCCAGCTACTCGTGACTGTATATAACTGCCATCAGGGTCCTTTTACATTTGTAGTTTCATACCTCAACCCACAAGGATTCAACATCTTCGTATCTTCAGTCGCAACTTTCTACTGATTTACCAGCAGAGCCATGTCACCCCCTCTGCCTACTTTCCTATTCCACTGATACATTGTGTAACCTGGGTCACTCAGCTCCCAACTACAACCATCCTTCAGCCACGTTTCCGTGATGGCCACAACATCATACCTGACAATCTGTAACCTTATTTTTTATACTCCATGCATTGAGATATAACATTTTGAGTACTGTATTTGCTACCCTTTTTGATTCTGTGTCCCTAATGCACTGATACTCACCCTGCTGACTGCAATTCTGTACTCGCATCTGTCCGCCCTATCTGACAGTCTGACTGCACGCTATCTTTGTATTTTTACCATCAGTCCTATCCAGAGTCCCTTCACTCTCGTTCCCACCCCACTGCCAAATTAGTTGAAACCCTCCCTAACAGCTCTATCGAACCTCTCTCAGAGAATATTGCTCCCCCTTGGGTTCAGGCGCAACCCGTCACTTTTGAACAGGTCATACTACCCCAGAAGAGATCCCAATGATCCAAGAAGCTGAAGCTCTGCCCCCTGCACCAGCTTCTCAGCCACACATTCAGGAGGGGGTGGGGTGAAGACCTGTGTCAGTCAGAGTCTGCACTCTCAGCCACACATTTATCTGCCAAAACGTCCTCCCCTCTTCTGCCTCTAACAACAGTGAGAGATGCTGATCCGGAAGGGGGAAGACCTGTGTCAGTCAGAGTCTGCACTCACAGGGCACATGAAGGACTTGTGTATTTTCCTGACAATCCCGGTCACAACACCGATACCCACTTTTATTCCCTACAATATCATCAAGTCAGTATTAAATTCCCAGCTCCTGTGGAAGGATTCAAATTCATGTTTTGGCGTGTTAGAGCAGTGTGCCTGGGATCAGGACACAGTGGTTCATCTGTCAGTCCCGTGTATTGGTTGTATTGTGACCCTGTGCTGGTGTGTCCAGGGGTCTGACATCTCCAGCTGACCATGTGACAGTGATCCCTCCCAGACGGTGGGGTTGATGTGGAATAAACTTTGGTTCCCCTTAATTATAATTATAAATATAGGGTCTCCTCGTATAATTATAGACAATCCTTGCTTGAAATTAGGACGGAACTGAACAAGGAGAAATGAATCTTTGTACGTTTTACCTCGGTTAATGGCATCAAGTGTTTCTCTCAGCACTGTGTTCAACAAATAGAGGTGATCGAATTTTTCAACCGGTGGGGCCTCATCTGTCACTGACAATTCTTGGACATCATCATTAATCCTGTAAATATTAAACTGCTGGTTATAAACTGCAATTTTGAACTATACAGATTTTCACTAAAGAGTCTGTCCTACCTCCTGTTCCAATGAGCTTCCTCCTGAAATAAATCAAACATAAATCTGATTAGACTTGGACTTACTGTCCACATCCTGAATTTCATCCAAATCATTACAAGGTGTTGAAAATTCCCACTCACACACATGGACAATAGAGAACCACGCGGTAAATGACAGGGAAAGTTTCTGAATGTCAGACCATTACTAAGAGGATGAAACTTACAGGGAAGACAGGACAGGTTGTCCATTTTCATCTGGATACGAAATCAGGGTGACAAGATGGAGGAATTTAAGATCAGTGATGGATTTAATTGTGAGCGGGGGGGAGGGGGATGTACCTCTACTTATGGGAAGAATTGTGGGAGATGAAATTCCAGATGGATTTTAATAAATCCCATTAGAAATTTAGTGAAGTGGAACTCGCTGCCACAGGAGTGGTTGAAGCGGAACAGCAGAGATTGAATGTAATGGGGAAACTGGATATACACGTGAGGGACCATCAAGTTCGGTGCTGTGTTGCTGGGTGTGGTGAGTATGTGGGAGGAGAATTTTGAAGCAGGGAAATGATAGAAGATGATGGACCGAATAGTCTGTTTCTAAAGGAGACTGGACGAGATGTACCCCAGGCCACTGTTGGAGGAGATTGCTGAGCTTCTGGTGATTATCTTTGCATCATCAATGGGGACCAGAGGTTCCAGGGGATTGGAGGGATGCAGAGGTCATTCCCTTATTCAAGAAAGGGAGGAGAGATAGCCCAGAAAATTATAGACCAGTGAGTGTTACTTCAGTGGTTGGTAAGTTGATGGAGAAGATCCTGAGAGGCAGGATTTATGAACATTTGGAGAGGCATAATATGATCAGGTATAGTCAGCATGGCTTTGTCAAAGGCAGGTCGTTCCTAATGACCCTGACTGAATTTTTTGAGGATGTGACAAAACACATTGATGAACGTAGAACAGTAGATGTAGAGTATATGGATTTCAGCAAGGGATCCAAGGGGACATTGATTTGTTCAACCAGAATTGGCTTGCCCACAGAAGACAAAGTGTGGTTGTAGACAGGTCATATTCTGCATGGAGGTTGGTGACCAGTGGTGTGCCTCAGGGATCTGTTGTGGGACCCCTACTGTTTGTGATTATTATAAATGCCCTGGATGAGGAAATGGAGGGATGCGCTAATAAATTTGCTGATGACACAAATGCTGGGGATGTTGTGGATAGTGTGGAGGGCTGTCAGAGTTTACAGCAGGACATTGATAGGATGCAAAACTGGGCTGAGAAGTGGCAGTTTGGAGTTCAACCCAGATAAGTGTGAGGTGGTTCACTTGGTAGGTCAAATAAGATGGCAGAATATGGTATTAATGGTAAGACTCCTGGCAGTGTGGAGGATCAATTGTCTGGTGAAAAACAGTTTACTGCCATTTGTAAATACTGTGTCTAGGAGCGATGCATCTGTTTTCTGTCTTTGATTGCCCAGTCTGCATTGTGTTCTGTGTTACGTGATTGTGATGGTAACTAGTCACGTGTGTGGGGGTGTGGTAATAGTGAAGGGAATAAGTTACATATTCATGTTTTGTTCTGGGCAGTTTTGAGCTGAGGACGGACGGATATCATATCGTTTGTTAACCACTTTGTTGCTGATTAATTTACGATTAATTATGCTGAAGTTTCATGGCTTCATGATTGTATGTTGCGGATAAAGGATCGAATACGTATCGACATTTTGGAAGGTGATTATTCGTGTGATTGACGTGTGCGTCATACAGGTCGAACAATCTGTGTGAGATCACCAGCAGCGGCAATTGATTTGTTAGAATTGGCTGCTGTGCTGTGTTTATTTCAAATATACCACTGTTCATTTAGTGCCCTTTGACATAAACAAATTTAAATGTAATCCCTCACCTTGAGAAATATCACACCGTCTTTTTGATCCATCTGTTCCTTTAACTTAGTGATTTCCTCCTGAATAATCCTTATATTCTCTTGATGAGCTACAAGATTTTTCTCCATTGTGTCGAGAATCCTCTTCTCTTCTTCCTTGAGATCCCTGAGTAAGCTCTGCTCTTTCTCAGTGATAATCTGGCGCAGTTCAGCAAACTGGGATGTGATGTAGGTCTGAAGGCTGGGTGACTGTTTCTGTCGAATGAAAGTGAAGATTAATTTACTGCATTGCTGTGTTTATTTCCTGATGAAATTAAGGAGACCATTTGGTCCATTAATGTCCATGCTAGCTCTGAAACATTCCCATCAACCCCATTCACTGACGTTTTCCTGAAACCTATTCTCCCCATTGACCCATTTACTCCCATCTGATTCACACACACCCTCCCCACCTTCACAGGGTTAATGGTAATTAGCCATTCATTCGGCATGCCCTTGGGATGTGTCCTAGTCTCTCGTGGTCACAGGGAGAGCGTGCAAACTCCACACAGACAGCAACAGAGGTCAGGATCGAACCCAGGTCACTGGAGTTGCGATACTCGGCTATTCTGCATTAAAGGGAGCAAAACTCGACTGTAATATCAGAAATCCCGCTCAGGAAGCCTCACCCGAACTCCGGAAATCTTCTCTTTCAGTTGCTGCTCCTTTTTCTGGAAGTCTGATTTCTTTTTTGTGAGAGAGTCTAAGGAAGATTTTATCTGATCTTGGAAGTCAGAGAGTGAAGGAAATAGAAACAAAGATGCATCAAAAGAAACAGGAGATCAAACCCGATCATCACACAAAATGCCGGAGGAACTCAGTGAGTCAGGCAGAATCTATTCAGGGGAAATAAACAGTCGGTGTTCCGGGATGAGACCCTTCATTAGGACTGTGAAGGAATGGGACAGAAGCCAGAATGTAAAGGCTGGGGATGAGAACCAGCTGACAGGTGACGGGTGAGACAACGTGAGGGGGAACGTGGGGGCGGGTGATGAAGTGAGAAGCTGAGAGGGGACAGGTGGAAGAGGTAAAGGGCTGGAGAAGAAGGAATCTAATTCGGGAGGACAATTGACCATGGAAGAAACGGGAGGAACTGGGCTGTTTGCGGCCCTGAATGGTGATGATGGAGGAGATTAGGAGTCAGGTGTAGCACTTGTTCAACTTGCAGGTGTCGGTGCCAGGAGGGAGATCAGTGGGGAGGAGCGAGTGGATCAGGGCGATACAGTACTGGGAGCGCGATCCGTATAGAGAGCGGAGAGTTGCGGGGTGCGGAGGTGGGCTGTGGGACGGAGAGACGGTAGAATCCCGTTGGAAATGGCGGAAGTTGCAGAGAATGATGTGTTCGTTTTAGAGGCTCATGTGATGTTATGTAGGACAAGACAAAATGGGTTGAGTATCAAATTAACGTTACTTTTACCTTGTAGATTTTAACAGCTTCTTTAATCGGCATGAAGCGGTGCTCTCTGTGTTCCTGCGCATCTCTACAGATCAGACAGATCAGTGTCTTGTCCGTTTCACAAAACAGCTTCAGTTCTTCCTCATGTTCCTCGCAGTGAAGTTTACTTTCCTTCCCCTTCGGATTCAGGTTTAGATTTCGAGCTTTTTCAGCCAGATTTGCTAAGGCCCGATTCACCCTGAGGGTGCGGCCAGCAATCACCTCTCTACATTCCGGGCAGGAGTTTCTCTGCTCCCTTGCCCAACACTGTGTGATACAAGAGCGACAGAAGTTGTGTCCGCACTCCAGTGACACCGGATCGATGAAAAAATCCAGGCAGATGGGACAAGTTACCTGCTCGCTCAAACTCTCGGCCGGTCCTTTCGAAGCCATGTTAACTCCCGGCACTTCCTGATTCAGAATGCTTTCACTTTCGGGGAGCTGCAGATCCCCTGCAGTACCGCGATTGTCCACTACACGCGCTGCAGTCTCAGGGAATGAACATGGTTTTGCTGGTAGTGTTCAGTGGAAATTCTGGCCATTTCTATGTTGAGTGTGGGATCAAAAACACATTAAAGACAAAAAAAAAAACATTTAACACATTAAACGGGCAACAGATAAGAAAACTAGGCCATGGACTGTCTGAGCCCAGCTACGAGCGGAGGAGGATTATGGCATATGGCCATCTCTTCAAAACCCAGTGCGACGAAAACGTCAGCTGAATCTCTAAAGGCCTCATCCCTGCGGTCGGAAGGACCTTCCCCTGGAAAACAATTGAAGTCCTGCGCTGAAAGGAGAAGCCATGTGCCCCCCCGGGGGTTGTTCACTACTGCAATAACTGTGAGGCTTCCTCAGCAAACCCGGTCTCTCCCTGTCTAGTGTAGAGGATCCCTGTAGTTCCAATGGTGTCCCTGTACTCTGGAATGTGTCAGTCGGCAGCATTCCTGTACGAGAGGGGTTCCCAAACATTTTTAATGCCAAAGACCAATACCAGTAACCGTGGACCCCAGTTTGGTAGACCCTGCTCTCCGGACATCTCGATGTGATGGCAGGCCAACATGTTTCGAACGTCTTTCCCCGAGTTGATGATCTTCCAGCAGCACTCGCTGTCCGTTTTCCTGCGCGTCCTGCGAACAGCCCGAGGATCAGTGAGCCTTCTGTCACGCAGCTGCTGTGGCACAGGCCCTTGCATCTTTCTACACAGATCTTCGCCAGCCCACGGTCCGCAAAGAGGCGAGTGACCGTCTCGTCTCCACTGCAGTAATCTCGGGGCAGCGCGCTGTGGGAGTGATCTCCGGGCATGCAGCAAGGATCAGACTGGGAGGGCCCCTCTCCCCCAGGTTTGGCACGATGATTGAAGTAGTTCATCACCCTCCTGATGAACCGACACAATCTATTATATTCATCCCAGTGCCCTCCGGTTGGAGCCCAACCAGCCACTGAGCACGTCTGCATGAATTACTGTCGGAGTAGAGCAGCGTCCATCATCAGAGATGCTCACCACCCAGGCCAGGCTCTTTTCTCGCTGTTGCAATCAGGGAGAAGGTACAAGAGCCTCAGGACTCGCACCACCAGGTTCAGGAACAGTTACTACCCCTCAACCATCAGGCTCGGGAACAACACAGGATAACTACACTCACTTACCGTCCACTGAGATGCTCCCACAACCAATCATCGTATCAAGATGAGTGAAATCGGAGGTAGCTTGAATGAGACTGATCGCATTCCTGTCTCAGAATTACAGAAGTAAAAGGGACAAGCTCAATCTCACAGATTATTGACAGGGTTGGGGCAGGAATGATGTTTCCCCTGGCTGGGCTGTGGAGCCAGGGTTCACAGACTGAATATTACATTTCACCTCAGCAGGACTGAGATGAGGAGAAATTTCCTCACCAGTACAGCGAATCTTTGGAATTTCCTCCACAGGGTTTCTAAATTTAATAGACATGTTCTGGGGCTCAGCGCTGATGGGGACATTGCGGGAAAGTGGTGTTGAGGTCAAAGGTCAGACATGGAGCGGGTTCAGATGAATTTCACAAGGATTATCCCAGGTATGAAAGGGTTATTATACGAGGGATAGTTTATGTCTGTGGGTCTGTACTCGGTTGAATTAAAAATGGTGAGGGAAATCTGATTGAAACCTTTTGAATGTTAACAGGTAGAAGAGTTAGATGTGGAAAAGATGTTACCCATGGTGTGAGAGTCTCGGACAAGAGGCACAGCCTCAGGATAGAGGGGCGCCCTTTCAAAACTGAGAATCGGAGAAATATCTTCAGACAAAGCGAGATGAATTTGTGGAATTTGTTGCCACATGCAGGTGTGGAGGCTACCTCGTTGGGTGTATTTAAGGCAGAGGTTGATAGGTTCTTGACTGGACATGACATTAAAAGGTTACGGGTAGAAGGCCAGGAACTGGGGGTGAGGAGGGAAAAAAGGATCAGCTGTGATTGAATGGCGCAGCAGACTCGATGGGCCAGATGGCCTAATTCTGCCCCTATGTCTTATGGTCTTATAGTGTTATGTTCCGAGTGAAGGGCAGAACAGGCGCAAGGGGCCGAATAGCCTGTTTCTTATTTTCTGATCCAGGTGTTTACCATTGTGACTTGTTCTGCCCTGGTCTTCAGCCTGTCAGAATGCACAGGGGAGCGGTGAGAGCTCCGGAGATCCGTCGGCAGCCGCTGCGGTTATTTCATGTTCCTGTTGTTTATTGCTATTTATTTATGTTTGCATTTGCACAGTTTGTTGTCGTCCGCACACTGGCTGGTCTTTCACTGATCCAGTCATAGTTACTATCCTGCAGATTTTCTCCCCATCGCCGCAGCAAAGTGCTTCTCGGGGTTGTATGTGGTGAGTTATCTGAACTCTGATAATAAAATTTACTTTGAACTTTGAGCCTCGGGGATCTTGCTTTGATTCGGTGAACAAACTGTGACTGACATCTCCAGCTACCAGTAGCAGCCTGTTCTCAGATACACTCACAGCCAATCAGCGGCAGAGCTGGGAGAGTCGTGCTGCTATTGGCTGAGGAATGTCAGTTGGAGGGATGCTGAACGTTCGGAGCGGTCCGAGGTTTGGAACTGAGAGCGGGTGGACCCGGGAGAGACCGGAGATTGGGAGCTAAATTTCGGGTAAAGGTTGCAACACCGGCCGGGTGAATCCTTCTATGGCAGAGGTGAAGAAACTGGCGGAGATTCCGTGAGAAGTTTCAGCTGCACGGAGGGTGCCCGGTCTTTCCCTGCCGAGGATTGTGGCCTGTTGTTCGGAGTTACCTCCCGGACCTGTCTGCTCTACTGGGAGCCCGGATCTGGCCCGCAGTGGTTGCCGATGGCTCTACGCTGCAATCGGACAGGATGAAGGCCAAGGCAGAACAAGGCGCGAAGGTAAACAGGAGTTAGCGTGGTCATTCTGTCCCTTGTGGCAGTTCCGCATTTCCTCCGATCATGGCTGATCTTTGACCTCAGCGCCACTTTCCTGCAACGTTCCCATCTTCGCTCAGCCCTTCAATGTGCCTTTTGAATTTAGAAAACTTGTGGGAAAAATAATACAAAGGTTCTCCGCACTCCTCATCTGAGTCCTGTGAGCTGATATCGGATTCTGATTCTGTGACCCCTTATTCAACACCCAGTGAGGAAAAACGCCATTGCTGCCCCCACCCTGTCAGTACTCTGTGAGACTGATAGATAGATAGATAGATAGATAGATAGATAGATAGATAGATAGATAGATAGATAGATACTTTATTCATCCCCATGGGGAAATTCAACATTTTTTCCAATGTCCCATACACTTGTTGTAGCAAAAACTCATTACATACAATACTTAACTCAGTAATAATATGATATGCATCTAAATCACTAACTCAAAAAGCATTAATAATAGCTTTAAAAAAAGTTCTTAAGTCCTGTGCCTGTCTCGGTCAGAACACTTGTTATTTGTCCAAATTTTGAGACAGGCCCAGTTAGTGTAATCTCACTGAGGACACTACCTCACCACCCCCCTACCAAATCAATGTCTGAAACATTCTCTTCATTCCCTTCACCCACAGGCTGACGCCGGGAGGGAGACCAGACCTGAGCACAGTGTTCCATGTACGCTCTCACCAGGACCCCATATACCTTCAGAGGAGATCTTTATTCTTGTATTCAAACCTTCCTTCCCATTCAATGCTCTTCATTTAATATCGAACTCAAACAGTGAACAGACACAACACAGCCTCAGCCATGAATTTAAAGGGCAGGTGTTGCAACAGTTTGAGCTTCATACCGGGGGCCACGGAGCAAGCAGGTTGTCACAATGGGAGGAATGTGAGAGTGTTGTATGTCTGAGCCCAGCTGTGTGTGTTTGTGTATCAGAATCAGGTTTAATATCACCGGCATATGTGGTGACATTTGTTCCTTTGTGTCTGCAGTACACTGCAATATTTAGTAATAAAAACTACAGATTACAATTAGTATGTGTAATTATATTTAAAATGCAGTGCAAAAAGAGAAGGAAAATACTGAGGGTGTGTTCATGGGTTCATTGTCTATGCAGATATCTGATGGTGGGGAAGAAGCTGTTCCTGAACCAGTGAGTGTGTCTCCAGGCCCCTGTACATCCTCCTTGATGGTAGCAATGAGAAGAAGGCATGTCCTGGGTGATGGGGGTCCTTAATGACAGATGCCACCTTTTTGTGGCAACATCTTTTGAATGTGTCCTGGATGCTGTGGAGTCCAGTGCCCATGAAGGAGCTGGCTGAGTTTTCAACTTTCTGCAGCATTTTCCGATCCTGTGCAGTGGCCTCTCCACACCAGGCAGTGATGCAACCAGTTAGAATGCTCTCCACAGTACATCTGTAGAAATTTGCAAGTGTCTTTAGTGACAGACCGATTCCCCTCAATCTCCGAATGAAATATAGCCGATGGTGTGCCTTCATTGTAACTGCATCAATATGTTGGGCCCAGGATAGTTCCTCAGAGATGTTGACAGGCAGGAAATGGAAACTGCTCACCCTTTTCACTTCTGATCCCACGATGAGGACTGGTGTGTGTTCCCTCGACTTCCCCTTCCTGAATCCACAATCAATTCCTTTGTCTTCATGATGTTGAGTGCAAGGTTGTTGCTGCGACACCACTCAACTTGCTGATCTATCTCACTCCTGTACCCCTCCTCATCACCGTCTGAAATTCCTCCAACAATAGTTGTGTCATCAGCAAGTTTATAGATGAGCCCAGACACACAGACGTGGGTGTAGAGAGAGTAGAGCAGTGGGCTGAGCACACATCGTTGAGGTGTGCCAGTGTTGATTGTCAGCAAGGAGGAGATGTTATTTCTGATCCACACAGACTGTGGTCTCCTGGTGAGGATCCAGTTGCAGAAGGACGTACTGAGGCCCAGGTTTTGGAGCTTGTTGATTACAATTGAGGGTATGATTGTGTTGAACGCTGAGCTGTAATCAGCAGCCTGTTTTGTGTATTGCTATTGTCCAGGTGATCTAAGGCTGAGTGGAGAGCCAGTGAGATTGCATCTACTGTGGACAGATGGTGGCGATCGGCAAATTGTACTGGGTCCAGGTCCATGCACAGAGAGGAGTTGATTCTAGACATGTCCAACCCCTCAAAGCGCTTCATCACTGAGGTCTGAGCGCCACCGGGGGATAGTCATTGAGGCAGCTCACCTGCTCTTTACGGGTACTGCTATGTGTGTCACCATTGTGTGTGTGTGTGTGTGTGTGTGTGTGTGTGTGTGTGTGTGTGTGTGTGTGTGTGTGTGTGTGTGTGTGTGTGTGTGTGTGTGTGTGTGTGTGTGTGTGTGTGTGTGTGTGCGTGCGCTCGAGAGAGCGGGAGAGAGTGGTTGGAACAATCAGAGAATGTAAGGCTTCCCAGTCCGATTGAGGAATGTTTCCAGTAACTGCGGTGCCTCTAAGGAGGGCTCACAGTGACAGGACGACCATTCAGATCAGAACAAAATTATTTATCCGGCCACTTGGTGAACCTTTAGAACTCACAACTCAATCTGGTGTTTGAGAGAAACATTCACAAATTCACACGTCAATTTAAAATTTACAAATTAAACGTATTATCAAAGTACACGCACGTCACCATGTACAATCCAGAGATTCGTTTTCTGTGAGCAAACTCAGTAAATCAATGATCCACAACAGAATCCATAAAAGACTGAACCCAACAGGACAAAAGAGAGAACAATATGCAAAAAAGCAACAAACGATGCAAATACAAATTAAAAAATATATAAAAATAAATACACAAATAATAAATATTAGTAACGTGAGATGAAGAGCCTCGAATGTGATTCCAAAGTTTTGAGGTTGATGGCCCTCTCCCGCTTTTATCCCCAATGAGGACTGGCTCATGGGCCTCCTGTTTCCTGCCTCTGGGGTTAATAATCAGCTCTTTTCTCTTGCTGACATTGAATGAGAGTTTGTTTAAGACCACAAGTTACAGGGGCTTAATTAGGCCATTCGGCTCATGGAGTTCGCACCGAAATTTCATCATGGCTGATTCATTATCCCTCTCAGCTCAAGTCTCCTGCCTTCTCCCCGTATCCCTTCATGCCCAGATCATTCAAGGATCTATCAACCTGCCTTAAATATTAATAATGACGGCCTCCACAGCTGGATGTAGCATGGAATTCCACAGATTCACTCATCCCTGGCTTAAGAAATTCTTCCTCATCGCCATTCCGAAAGGACACTCCCACATCCTTTGCACTGGCCTTCCAACATGCGATAATTTTCAATCAGTTCACTCTCGTTCTTCTGAATCCCAGTGAATCCCGGCCCAGAGCCGTCAGAAGCCCCTCAAATGACAGCCGTCAAATCCCGGAATCATTTTCGTGACCTTCATTTGAACTCTCTCCAGTTTCAACACATCCTCTCTGAGATAAAGGACTCAAAATGCTCCCATTCCTCCCGTGAGGCCTCACCAGTGAGTTACAAAACCTCAGAATTGCATCCTTGCTTTTATATTCTGGTTCTCCTGAAATTAAATGCTGACATCGCACTTGCCTTCCCCACGATAGACTCAGACGGCAAGTTGGCTTTGGGGGATGCTGCATAATTACTCCCAAATCCCTTTAATCCTCAAATGTTTGTGTCTGCTCTCCATTTGGGGAAGATACCAACGCATTCATGTCTTCTACCTAAGTCATGACCATACATATCCCGGCATTGTATTTCATATGTCACTTCTTTGCCCATTCTCATAATCTGTCTAAGTACTTCTGTGGCTCCTCTATTTCCTCAAATCTATCTGTCCCTCCACCTATTTTCGTATTTGCTGCAAACTGTGCTCAAAACAATCAATTCAGCCAAATTATGGACATAACACAAATCCTTGTGGAACATCACTAGGCACCGGCAACCAAGCAGCAAAGTTTCCCTTTATTCCCACTGTTTGCCTCTTGCCAATCAGCCACTGCTTTATCGATGCCAGTATAATCTCTGTAATACCACGGGTAAGTAGCCGCTTCTGTGGCACCTTGTCAAAGGTCTTCTGATAATGCAGATACACAGCATCAACCGACTCTCCTTTGTCGATCCTGATTGTTATTTCTTCAAGGAATTCCAACAGATTTGCCAGATCTAATATTTTCCCTTGAGATGAAACGAGCAGCTGCCTTGTGCAGCGGACCAACAGTCCTCGAAGTTCTTGTAGTCTTGTGATCATATAAAACACATTAAGCAGAGAGAGAGAAAGAAAACACCTTTAGTTTGCCCGAGAGGACACAGCGTCCAAACGCTTTGCCAACTTAATGATGGCTCCAGGCCTGGACTTGCAGAGTTCAGAAGAATGAAACATATCAAACATTGAAAGCACGGAAAACACAGTGGAGAGCTGGAGAGGGAGATGTGAGAGTTGTTTGTCTGTGCATGTGTGTGTGGTGCATACGTTTGTGTCTCCTTTTGTGTCTGCGTGTGCCTGTGTCTGTGTGTGCATGCGTGTGTTTCTGTCTTTATGTGTCGTCTCTGCCTGCTGGTGTGTTTGTGAGTGTCTGTGTGCATGTTTTTTTCTATTAGTGTGTTTCAGTGTGTATGAACTGTATATGTGTCTGTGCGTGCATGTGTGTGTATCTCGATGTGTCTGTCTGTCTGTGTTTCCTGTGAGTCTCAGGGCCTGTGTGCACATTTATGTGAATGTGTGCCTGTCTGCGCGAGCACGTGTGGCTCGGTGTGTCAGTGTGTGAATGTGTGAATGTGTCTGTGTCTATGAGAGTGTGAGTGTGTGTGTGTGTGTGTGTGTGTGTGTGTGTGTGTGTGTGTGTGTGTGTGTGTGTGTGCGTGTGTGTGTGTGTGTGTGTGTGTGTGTGTGTGTGTGTGTGAGTGAGTCTCACTCTTCTGGATGGATGTCTGTGAGTTTTTGAGCCTTTGCTCACATTTGAAATGAAACTTATTCTGACAGTACATATACGTAACCACATACAGCCATGATACCCATTTTCTTGCTGGCATCCACAGTAGAACAGAAAAATACAACAGAATCAATAAAAAACTCCACACAAAGACTGACAAACTCGTCATTTTGAGACGATGAGTTGCAGAGGCCTGGAAAATGTGTCCACACGTGTGGGACCTGCTTCCCCAGGGCAGCAGCGAGAAGAGAGCGTGGTCTGAGTGGGTGGGGGATGGTTATCATTGATGCTGCTTTCCTGTGGCCACGCTCCTTGTAGATGTGCTGAATTTCTCTTTGCTGGGCTGGGAGGTGTCCAGCACTTTCTGTCGATCTTTCCGTTCTTTCTGTCGCGGGCTGTGATGCAACCAGTCAGGGTATTATCTATCATGCATTTACTGAAGTTTGACAAAGTTTTGGACAACAAGCTGAATTTGTGCAACTTCTCAAGCAGTGGAAGTGCTGTGCCTTCTTTGTGACAGCACTTATGTGTCAGCTCTCTGAACTGGTAGCACCAAGGCATTTAAAGTCACCGGCCCTGTGGAAAAACATTTGACCCTCACAGCCACACAAACCCTGGTCCACACACCGTCACAACACCTGACCCTCACAGCCACAGAAACCCTGGTCCATACACCGTCACAAAACCTGACCCTCACAGCCACAGAAATCCTGGCTCACACACCGTCACAACACCTGACCCTCACATCCACAGAAACCCTGGCCCACACACCGTCACGACACCTGACCCTCACTGCCACAGAAACCCTGGTCCACACACCGTCACAACACCTGACCCTCACACCCACAGAAACCCTGGTCCACATATCGTCACAACACCTGACCTACTCACATCCACAGAAACCCTGGCCCACACACCGTCACAACACCTGACCCTCACGTCCACAGAAACCCTGGCCCACACACCGTCACAACACCTGACCCTCACATCCACAGAAACCCTGGCCCACACACCGTCACAACACCTGACCCTCACAGCCACAGAAACCCCGGCCCACACACCGTCACAACACCTGACCATCACAGCCACAGAAACCCTGGCCAAACACCGTCACGACACCTGACCCTCACTGCCACAGAAACCCTGGCCCACACACCGTCACAACACCTGACCCTCACAGCCACAGAAACCCTGGTCCACACACCGTCACAACACCTGACCCTCACACCCACAGAAACCCTGGTCCACATACCGTCACAACACCTGACCCTCACATCCACAGAAACCCTGGCCCACACACCGTCACAACACCTGACCCTCACAGCCACAGAAACCCTGGCCCACACACCGTCACAACACCTGACCATCACAGCCACAGAAACCCTGGACGACACACCGTCACAACACCTGACCCTCACAGCCACAGAAACCCTGGTCCACACACCGTCACAACACCTGACCCTCACAGCCACAGAAACCCTGGTCCACACACCGTCACAACACCTGACCCTCACAGCCACAGAAACCCTGGCCCACACACCGTCACAACACCTGACCCTCACAGCCACACAAACCCTGGTCCACACACCGTCACAACACCTGACCCTCACAGCCACAGAAACCCTGGTCCATACACCGTCACAAAACCTGACCCTCACAGCCACAGAAATCCTGGCTCACACACCGTCACAACACCTGACCATCACATCCACAGAAACCCTGGCCCACACACCGTCACAACACCTGACCCTCACAGCCACAGAAACCCTGGCCAACACACTGTCACAACACCTGACCATCACAGCCACAGAAACCCTGGCCCACACACCATCACGACACCTGACCCTCACTGCCACAGAAACCCTGGTCCACACACCGTCACAACACCTGACCCTCACACCCACAGAAACCCTGGTCCACATATCGTCACAACACCTGACCTACTTACAGCCACAGAAACCCTGGTCCAAACACCGTCACGACACCTGACCCTCACTGCCACAGAAACCCTGGCCCACACACCGTCACAACACCTGACCCTCACAGCCACAGAAACCCTGGTCCACACACCGTCACAACACCTGACCCTCACACCCACAGAAACCCTGGTCCACATACCGTCACAACACCTGACCCTCACATCCACAGAAACCCTGGCCCACACACCGTCACAACACCTGACCCTCACAGCCACAGAAACCCTGGCCCACACACCGTCACAACACCTGACCATCACAGCCACAGAAACCCTGGACGAGACACCGTCACAACACCTGACCCTCACAGCCACAGAAACCCTGGTCCACACACCGTCACAACACCTGACCCTCACAGCCACAGAAACCCTGGTCCACACACCGTCACAACACCTGACCCTCACAGCCACAGAAACCCTGGCCCACACACCGTCACAACACCTCACCCTCACCGCCACAGAAACCCTGGTCCACACACCGTCACAACACCTGACCCTCACAGCCACAGAAACCCTGGCCCACACACCGTCACAACACCTGACCCTCACAGCCACAGAAACCCTGGTCCACACACCGTCACAACACCTGACCCTCACAGCCACACAAACCCTGGTCCACACACCGTCACAACACCTCACCCTCACAGCCACAGAAACCCTGGCCCACACACCGTCACAACACCTGACCCTCACAGCCACAGAAACCCTGGACGACACACCGTCACAACACCTGACCCTCACAGCCACAGAAACCCTGGTCCACACACCGTCACAACACCTGACCCTCACAGCCACAGAAACCCTGGTCCACACACCGTCACAACACCTGACCCTCACAGCCACAGAAACCCTGGCCCACACACCGTCACAACACCTGACCCTCACAGCCACACAAACCCTGGTCCACACACCGTCACAACACCTGACCCTCACAGCCACAGAAACCCTGGTCCATACACCGTCACAAAACCTGACCCTCACAGCCACAGATATCCTGGCTCACACACCGTCACAACACCTGACCCTCACATCCACAGAAACCCTGGCCCACACACCGTCACAACACCTGACCCTCACAGCCACAGAAACCCTGGCCCACACACCGTCACAACACCTGACCATCACAGCCACAGAAACCCTGGCCCACACACCATCACGACACCTGACCCTCACTGCCACAGAAACCCTGGTCCACACACCGTCACAACACCTGACCCTCACACCCACAGAAACCCTGGTCCACATATCGTCACAACACCTGACCTACTTACAGCCACAGAAACCCTGGCCCACACACCGTCACAACACCTGACCCTCACATCCACAGAAACCCTGGCCCACACACCGTCACAACACCTGACCCTCACGTCCACAGAAACCCTGGCCCACACACCGTCACAACACCTGACCCTCACATCCACAGAAACCCTGGCCCACACACCGTCACAACACCTGACCCTCACAGCCACAGAAACCCTGGCCCACACACCGTCACAACACCTGACCATCACAGCCACAGAAACCCTGGCCAAACACCGTCACGACACCTGACCCTCACTGCCACAGAAACCCTGGCCCACACACCGTCACAACACCTGACCCTCACAGCCACAGAAACCCTGGTCCACACACCGTCACAACACCTGACCCTCACACCCACAGAAACCCTGGTCCACATACCGTCACAACACCTGACCCTCACATCCACAGAAACCCTGGCCCACACACCGTCACAACACCTGACCCTCACAGCCACAGAAACCCTGGCCCACATACCGTCACAACACCTGACCATCACAGCCACAGAAACCCTGGACGACACACCGTCACAACACCTGACCCTCACAGCCACAGAAACCCTGGTCCACACACCGTCACAACACCTGACCCTCACAGCCACAGAAACCCTGGTCCACACACCGTCACAACACCTGACCCTCACAGCCACAGAAACCCTGGCCCACACACCGTCACAACACCTGACCCTCACAGCCACACAAACCCTGGTCCACACACCGTCACAACACCTGACCCTCACAGCCACAGAAACCCTGGTCCATACACCGTCACAAAACCTGTCCCTCACAGCCACAGAAATCCTGGCTCACACACCGTCACAACACATGACCCTCACATCCACAGAAACCCTGGCCCACACACCGTCACAACACCTGACCCTCACAGCCACAGAAACCCTGGCCCACACACCGTCACAACACCTGACCATCACAGCCACAGAAACCCTGGCCCACACACCATCACGACACCTGACCCTCACTGCCACAGAAACCCTGGTCCACACACCGTCACAACACCTGACCCTCACACCCACAGAAACCCTGGTCCACATATCGTCACAACACCTGACCTACTTACAGCCACAGAAACCCTGGCCCACACACCGTCACAACACCTGACCCTCACATCCACAGAAACCCTGGCCCACACACCGTCACAACACCTGACCCTCACGTCCACAGAAACCCTGGCCCACACACCGTCACAACACCTGACCCTCACATCCACAGAAACCCTGGCCCACACACCGTCACAACACCTGACCCTCACAGCCACAGAAACCCTGGCCCACACACCGTCACAACACCTGACCATCACAGCCACAGAAACCCTGGCCAAACACCGTCACGACACCTGACCCTCACTGCCACAGAAACCCTGGCCCCCACACCGTCACAACACCTGACCCTCACAGCCACAGAAACCCTGGTCCACACACCGTCACAACACCTGACCCTCACACCCACAGAAACCCTGGTCCACATACCGTCACAACACCTGACCTACTTACAGCCACAGAAACCCTGGTCCACATACCGTCACAACACCTGACCTACTTACAGCCACAGAAACCCTGGCCCACACACCGTCACAACACCTGACCCTCACAGCCACAAAAACCCTTGTCCACACACCGTCACAACACCTGACCCTCACAGCCACAGAAACCCTGGTCCACACACCGTCACAACACCTGTCCCTCACAGCCACAGAAACCCTGGCAGACACACCGTCACAACACCTGACCCTCACAGCCACAGAAACCCTGGCCCACACACCGTCACAACACCTGACCCTCACAGCCACAGAAACCCTGGCCCACACACCGTCACAACACATGACCCTCACAGCCACAGAAACCCTGGCCCACACACCGTCACTACACCTGACCCTCACAGCCACAGAAACCCTGGCCCACACACCGTCACTACACCTGACCCTCACAGCCACAGAAACCCTGGCCCACACACCGTCACAACACCTGACCCTCACAGACACAGATACCCTGGTCCACACACCGTCACAACACCTGTCCCTCACAGCCACAGAGACACTGGCCCACACACCGTCACAACACCTGACCCTCACAGCCACAGAAACCCTGGTTCACACACCGTCATAACACCTGACCCTCACTGCCACAGAAACCCTGGTCCACACACCGTCACAACACCTGACCCTCACACCCACAGAAACCCTGGCCCACACACCGTCACAACACCTGACCCTCACAGCCACAGAAACCCTGGTTCACACACCGTCATAACACCTGACCCTCACTGCCACAGAAACCCTGGCCCACACACCGTCACAACACCTGACCCTCACAGCCACAGAAACCCTGGTTCACACACCGTCATAACACCTGACCCTCACTGCCACAGAAACCCTGGCCCACACACCGTCACAACACCTGACCCTCACAGCCACAGAAACCCTGGTCCACACACCGTCACAACACCTGACCCTCACAGCCACAGAAACCCTGGCCCACACACCGTCACAACACCTGACCCTCACAGCCACAGAAACCCTGGTCGACACACCGTCACAACACCTGACCTACTCACCCTTTAACGCTCGCCGAGACACCAACGATAAGCAACAGCCAACCACATTAGCATAGTTGTAAAGATAAACATTAAAACCTGTGCACGGACGAGGAGGATCCCAGTAAAGGTAAGTGTTGTCTTTGGTGATGAAGTCGTGGGGCAGAGCAATATGGCAGGTTTGCGTGACGATGAGCGTCCAATCATGGGATCAGAAAACACAAGATAATTTCCCATTGCCCACATAATTGCACCTCATCAAAGGTGACAAGCTTTTCATTATCCTTTTCCACGGGATGGCAATAAAAAGCCAAGGGATCACAGAAAATATGTCACCCCTAAACTCCAGGTTGCAGGGTTAAGTGACACTGAACATCCAATAAATTCTGTTAATTTACTCCTGGGGACACCCGCCCCACAACACACACACAGATATAACATAAAGCTCAGACAAAAACAACTGCAGGGAGTTTACATCTTACTGCGAGGTGAAGCCAAATAACTAGGCCTCAAAACGTAGTCTACTCCCCAAGTGGTCAAAATAAAAACTAACAGCTGGGTCTTATATGCCCTAATGCTCAAAGTGGCAAGCCTTTCATCACCCTGGACCATGGAGAAAATACAACCTCCATAAATACCCACTTCCCATCACAGACTGTGGTCCCCACGCCACCAGAAACGGTGGTCTACACAGGCCTACGCATAGCGCGCATTTCCTGTAACCAACATCCCCGCCAACACGATCGGTAAGTAACAGACCCGTCACTTTACCAATATTAATAACCTTACACCTTGAAAAAGATGTTCACAATAAAGGCAAGCGTTGGGCCTGGTTAATCAATGCGTGGGCCAGACTACAGTTTCAGGGTTGTGTGATACTGAATCCCCAATAACAAGATCAAGAAATCCAAGAGGTATAATTTTCCTAATGTCCGCGCAATTACACCCTCACCCTAACTCTAACCCCGGCCACACAGCCCTACAAACCATGGCCAACCCCTCCCCCCTCATACCTGAGCACTCATTGCCTGCAATCTAACAATCCCGCAGCCCCGCAGTGATGAAGCTTAGCACAGGGTCTCCAGCCGCCCGTCGCCAGGACTTCCCCAGACACCGAGTCTACCTCGGACCTCGTGTCCGTCTCGGAGTCCGGGTCATCGGTAAATCCGTCATTCCTCCCTACGAAGAGACTGACAGCAGCGGAACGCCGCTCCATGAGGGCCGAAGCAACCTCCCCCATCTCGGGGAGTCGCAGGGCAGCGGAAGGCAACAGGCCCCGGGGCCCTAGTAGCAATAGAAAGGAAAAGCGGCAAATAACTGCTCTAAACTGGAAAATATAACTTTGAAATTAAGGCCCTTAAACCTATACCCTAATTACTGAGGACTCTGACATCTCCAGAATTAAGTGATGCCCTAATCGGGACGTTCAATTGGACCGCTACCATGGAGCAAATACATTTATTTTATTTCTATCCTGGGAAAAACTTGCGACATAACAAAATAATTTTAAAAACGTTATCCCCTCCTCTGGAGTAAATAACAGATCACACGGAGCTGTTACTGTGATTAAACAACTTTACAAACTGCTAAAAATGGCAGCATTACATTTCCCCATGCCAGTATGTGGGTGCCAGAATTAAAATTTAGCCGGGGGGGGCAGGGAGTGAGAACAAATAACTAATAACTAAAACATGGAATTGTACCCCTGCGATTCCGGCCCTGCCAGGCAGTTTCGAGTTTACCCAGACCACAACCACAGTCCGGAAATGCAGCCGTGCCGTTGTGTCAGGGTTTGGGGTGTGTAGTAGAAGGAGCGCGGAGCCAGCACGGAAGGTGGGTCAGGAGACGGGCAGTAAGGATTCCTCATGACCCGTAAAGAAATGTTTCTGGCGTTCCTCAGAACATTTGAGCTGGCCGACATACCTTTCTTGTATGTAACTCCAAAGCAGTGTGCCGACACACATCCAAATCGGCGCCATCCCAAAATTGTGAGCACCCCGTACACGCTCACACACCCAGATCTATTATAAATGATCTCAGAGCAGCAATTACTTCAAACAGTAAACAATAAATGCCTGTCTACACTTCAAATCCCCGCGCACCCCGAATGTGTTTGCATCTCCAGATCGGCCTACACACATGTGACAGCAAATTCGTGCGAACCCTCATGTTCGACGACAAAACCCCTTATTCCGCGCACACCCCCAAATCCATATACATCCCCCAAAGTCATGTGCCCACAAGCCACCAAATCACCCACTCAGTGCGCACCCACACAGGCTGACACCCCCGCAAACATAATCCTCTGAGCAGGAATTATTTCAAACAGTTCAGGAAATGGCGGTCTCAATATTAAATATCCCCACTCCAGATCGGCCGACACATCCAATTCTGGGTGTCACTCAAAATCCGAGTACAGCCACATGTGCACCTCCATACTGGACGACACAGTCTTAAGTTTGCACAACTCGCGAATCAGTGTGCGCCGCCATATTGGAGAATGAATACACCCTGTGTCCGTGCGCAAACCCAAATCCCTAAATGTGCGCTATCCCCATTTCAGTGCGCACCCCAAATCCCTAAATGTGCGCTATCCGCATTTCAGTGCGCACCCCAAATCCCTAAATGTGCGCTATCCCCATTTCAGTGCGCACCCCAAATCCCTAAATGTGCGCTATCCCCATTTCAGTGCGCACCCAAAATCCCTAAATGTGCGCTATCCACATTTCAGTGCGCACCCCAAATCCCTAAATGTGCGCTCTCCCCATTTCAGTGCGCACCCCAAATCCGCCGACACTCCAAATGCAATTTAGATTATCTCAGAAGCAGAATCGTGTCACAGTTCAGAAAATGGCTGCCTCGACAATGAAATTTTATTCAATCCATGCCCATCCCCAAATCTTTGTGCATCCCCCAAAGCCGAGGGCACCCCTACATGCACAACAATTTATCCCAGGACAAGAATCATTTCAAACAGTTCACAAAATATCGTCCTCCGCATGAAACAATAGCAAGAACAAAGTCCAACGTGCAAAGAACAAAGAATTGCTGTACACTGCATATCCAACAACTGTTGTCTGGGTGCTTCATCACTTTTTTCTTTTGCTTTTCAATAACCTTTTCACCGAGTTGCTTGGAGAGTTCTTTTGTCTTCATGGTGTAGTTTTTGCCAGGACACTGACACGGCATCAATTGGTCCTCGTGCATTTTTAGGACAGTTAATTGAAACATCCAGACTGCACACGGTGATTTCCATTTAACTAATGATATGAATTCTAAAACCAATTGGCTGTACTAGTGACTATTTGGGTTGTCATATTAAAGGGGGTGAATACCCATACAATGGATTATTTACGGAGTAAATTATCATGGTTGCTCACTGGATAAAGCAAACCCGTGGAGTTGCTTTGGAGGACATTCATTTTACCAGCGAGTATGATGAGCAGCCGACACTGCATTCAGGTGGATGAACCCTCAGGCCTGACCCACTGCTTTGTGGAAGGAGAGAGAAAATTGTTGAGGTCCACTGAAGGTTGCCCCAGTGACTAAAGAGTGGCTGATGTTGTTTTACTGTTTAAAGAGCTGTCAGGGACAAGCCTGGGAACTGCAGGTCAGTCAGCCTGACTTCAGTAGTTCGGACGCTACTGGGGGATCCGTGGGCACTTCCAACCCGCCAACATTTCCCATTTACACATTAGATTATCCCAGAGAGAGAGAGAGAAAATCAAATAGTTCACAAAACAGCAGCAACCAACTTAAATTCAGAGTCAAAACAAACACAAATTTAAAGTGCTTTTATTGATGGAGCCAGTTTGCGGTAGTCCACTGTGGACCGCTGAATATGATTTGTGAATGATTTCAGCCCCAACTTGTGCACAGAATTGGCGCGACTGTCGTGTGCATACACCGGAAGTACGAGGTAATTGTAAGATTTATGGGACTGCCTGCGAGGGCAGCCCAGACAAAAAGGGGGTTTCATTGTTGGGGCTCGTCCGGGATGGAGTGTCTGAGCTACTGTGTGATTGCCCTGAGCATTGAACAAGTGGGGTTGTGTGTTTAAACCTTCGTTAAACAATTGTCCGTAAAGTGATTGAGAGACGGGATTGTGAAGGCTGCAGGGATAAAGGATAAAGTCTCCGCGCACAGCTGCAGGAATCTCCGCTTCCAATTCGGCAGCCTCGCCTTCATCCCCTCTTCTCGAAAGGATGAATGGCCCATGACCCACCCCCGCTCCCGGGGCCGCAAGAGCACCGGACAGATCTACTGCCCTAACGAAAGCGCGAGTATAAACTCAAGCGAAATCTTTGCCTGCCATTTTGTCAAATCTTCGCTCCATGATCGCAACTGTTGCTGATGCTCTAACAGTACTTATTATCATAAGTAACGGATCAAAGAGATTACCGGTAGCTAATGCTTGTGGTTGGAATGGAATTGATATTCGTAGCCCATATTAAATGTTAGGGGAAGGTGTGGTCCGATGTCCGGGAGCGGGTGTGGGTCATGGGCCTTTCGAGAAGAGGGGGTGAAGGCGAGGCTGCCGAATTGGAAGCGGAGATTCCTGTAGCTGTGCGCGGAGACTTTAAAGAAAAGCTGCTGTCGTTTCGGCGGAGTGAGGGGAGAGAGACGGCCGGAGAGACGGCTGAGTTGCTTGCGGCGGAGTGAGGGGAGAGAGACGGCCGGAGAGACGGCTGAGTTGCTTGCGGCGGAGTGAGGGGAGAGAGACGGCCGGAGAGACGGCTGAGTTGCTTGCGGCGGAGTGAGGGGAGTGAGACGGCCGGAGAGACGGCTGAGTTGCTTGCGGCGGAGTGAGGGGAGAGAGACGGCCGGAGAGACGGCTGAGTTGCTTGCGGCGGAGTGAGGGGAGAGAGACGGCCGGAGTGACGGCTGAGTTGCTTGCGGCGGAGTGAGGGGAGAGAGACGGCCGGAGAGACGGCTGAGTTGCTTGCGGCGGAGACGGGCCATACAAATGGCTGAGGCGAATTAGTTAAGGATGGATCAAGTGACAAAAAGGCACACAGTCACAGGCGACGATCGATATTGCCTCCGAATGTCCCTAGACGCGTACCCTTCCCCGCCGCGTTGGTGGAGCTGATCAGAGAAGTAAGAGGGGAGGAAAATGCGACGGGTGAGCGGGAGGCCTCCGTCAGCAGGGTGGCGACCTCGGTAGTAGCCTCCGTTGCTGAAGAGAACAATGATATATCACAACCGGGGATGTTACAGGAGTTTGTGGCAGATTTGTGAACTGAGATGTCCAGGCTACAATGGGTAGCTGCCGCCACCAGGCATGACAAAGCCGACAGGGAGCCGGACCCACTGATGGGATACACTGAGCAGAGGGACGCTGTTGAACGGGGTCTCTGGAAAAAGCGACCGCTTCAGGAGGGAGTGTAAAGAACGTGAAAACCCTCACAGAGTGAGCCCGCGGTCACTCCGGCAGGAAGGGAAGTCAGGAAACTTCAGAGAGACCCAGTGAGGGAACGGCATGGCTTCTCGATAGGGACACATTCCAATCAATACATCAAGAAAAACACTGAAGTGTAAAGTCCTCTTCCTGAAGGCTTAGTGAGGCAAATCTGCAGCTTATCGCTAGGTATCGCGGGTATTTGTGCTATAGACATACTTGACACAGGTTCCCAGGTTACCCCCCTGTGCAGATCGCTCTACAACCGGTATGTGACGTATTGGTGCCACGCAGCGTGCAAGAGCCCTGGGGCCTCAGTACCGATGACCACCCGGACGGTGGATAACATCATTAAAGGTGTCTGCGGACCTGGGGTTATGACGAAACCCAAGGTTGTTTCAGTTTTGATACTTTAATAAAAATGCTCTATGAACATGGTTCTTGACATTAGTGTAAGGTGCAGGCAGCATTTTGGAAATGATTCTTGCTCTGGGATGATCTAATATGCATGTGGGGTGTCCGTGGGTTTAGGAGTTCGCACAGATCTGAGGGTGTGCGCAGGTTTAGGGGTGTGTCGGCGGATATGGGAGATTAGGGGGCACAGGTCAATTTGAGGCGTGATGCCTCTCAAGGTACTTTACAGATAAATACAGTTTGAACTTTGAACATCGTTTCTATGATTTTTGTGAGGTGGAGGCAGGTATTCTGTGAACTGTTTGAAGTGATTCCTGATCTGGGATAATCTAATGTGCATTTGGGGATGTCACTCCTCACTATGATGTGCTGAGGAAGCGTACCCGACCAGGGTCACCAGTTGAAAAGCAACCGATGGCGTGCCGCAACAGCACGTTCGTGCAAAGGGTTTCATTCAGTGCCAGGCGAAAATAGTGCAAAAGCTCTTCAAAAGTTGTGAAGAAGAAAGGAGGCAAATTAAAGCACACATATATCCACAAAAAAATTACAAATATACAAAGCTTTCTTCACGACAAACTTTGTTCTTTTTTTAACCATCCCATATAACTATCCACCAAACGTCAAATCCAACCGTCACATCTCCCAGCAAAGGCAGACTGAGGGTTTAAATCTGCCTCCGCCTGGCCGAGAACCACTGTTGGTCTGGGCGGGGGGAGGGTGGGGGTGAGTGTGGATTACGTGACCAGATCATAATAATTATTTTAGATGAAGAAAATGACCTTTTTAAACAGCGTTCTAACATGCTACTGTTTGATTCCACAGCAAATGTCCCACTGATCAGTGTCCACATGCTCAGGTGAATATAAAACAATAATGCCCTCCCACCAACGGTGTTACCTCTGCAAGGTGTGGGGCGCCTGACCCCACTAACCCGGGTATTGTCTCAGGACACCCCAAAATGTCTCTCTGGTCTCTTGGGGTCGTTCTGCTGTCTGGAAACCGAAGTAACGGTGTGAGTGAAAATAAATGAAACTGTTTGGAATGACTGTGTCTAGAATCGTTATTTTTATCAGTTATCTCTACACGGTCTGTTCCCCGGTCTCTGTTTTTCCGAAACTTTATCGTCTCCTTCACTCCTATACTGCATATTCTGCTGTCTTTGTCTCCCTTAGACACCATTCTCTGTCACCTATACTGTATAGACTCCAGTCTTTCTCACCCCTATACTGTACAGTCCTTAGTCTCTTACAACCCCATAGTGTATCGTCTCCAGTCTCCGTCACTCCTATACTGTACAGTCTCCAGTCTCTGAATCCCCTGTACTGTATAGTCCCTAGTCTCTGTCAACCCCATAGTGTATAATCTCCAGTCGCTGACACCCCTATACTGTACAGTCCCTAGTCTCTGTCAACCCCATGGTGTATCGTTTCCAGTCTCTGGTGTTGTGGACCTCTGTAATGGACCAAAAGCAATGTTGGTGAGGGTTCAGCAGAGGGTTGTCAGGGTGAACTTCTGAACCGTTACGATAGTAATTTTTGTGAGGGAACGGGCAAATAGGATTGGAGATCCTTGGAGAGCCCATTTGTTGTTTCTTCCCCGTATTGTTGAAGTAATTTTGTTGAATTTACTGGAACCGACAAATATTAACATTTGCTCCCCTGGCTGCTGGAATATAGACACATTGACCCGACATGTAAATAGCATTGAAATGCATTTGAACTCCTTCGAAGCTTACAATCTAACAGCGTTTGAGCTACAGAGTCGATCATATAACGTAACCAGATGTTTGACTACTGCTTTCAGCTCCTGCCTGAATTTCCTCTGTGCCAGAGTGTAGATACACGTGTTGGTGCAGGTACAGAGATATTGTAACATCAACCCAAGCTGTTGCAGGATATACGTCGGGGTGTTCAAATATTTGTCAGTGTAAAAGTAATTCTCAACTTGCCAGTTCATAGTATATACAATCAAGGGGATCCACAACACTATGAAATTTGCTGACAGAGCGAACAACAAAATTATTGACTTTCTCCGGTTCGCCACCTCTGGATCATTCTTTTTCTCTCTGCTGTTCCTGAGCCCCCGGCGAACTCTGTTTGCCGCGATAATATGACTGACTGTGAAAGCATTAAAAAGTAGAATCAAACCGATCGGCAATAAAGGTGTATTGATCATGTTAAACAACTGGAATGCTTTCCACGCTGGTAAAGTAAGGAAATCCATTCCGAAAACGCATCGCCAGGGTATGTTGTCAATGATACGGTAAGGTTCTACCGCAAAGTAGAATGGAACACTTTTCGCACAACATCCTAAACACACAATTACGATCACAATAGTCGCTGTCCTCTCGCTGCAGTACCGTTCCCGCAGCTTTTGACTGCAGATTGCAATAAAGCGATCGAACGTGAAAGCCACCGTGAACCAAACAGAACAGTCCATTGTTGCGACACTCAGGACAAGCGTCACGGCGCAAACCGGCGTAATGAGCAAAGGAAGGGCATAAACATAAATATTATTGATCTGATCGATTACAACAGAAATAATAACAACTAGTAAGTCAGCTGCTGCCATTCCCACCAGGTAACGGGAGATGCATTTAGAGAGTCCGCAATTTCCCAGAGACAGGATCACAATCGCCACTAAATTAACTGCAAGGAAGCAAAGAAGAGTTAGGTTCATGCGCAGACACCCAGATCATGTTAACTTGGATTACAAGCATAGAAATGTGTTAAATCGGATTGAGTGAATCTCAGACATCTCAGAGACATGTCGATAAATAAATAGAAAAGCAGTCTTTGTAGTGACATTGAGACGCAGAAAAAAGGAACTGGGTGTTGCCGAAAAACCGGGGTGCTGGCAAAGGGAGCTGCGGCGATGCTGTAGGATTTGTTTTCATTTTAGTAAACATTTGGGATTCTGTATCGATGTAGAATCAGATTTGGAACAACACGTGATGGTAAAGCTGCAAAGACGAGAAAGGTAAAATGCTGGAACAGTATCAATATTAACACTCAATCTATTGTTAATATTGACAAAGTGATCGGACCTGAGAAAAGAGCAACAATTCCAGGGTAAAATTAAAGAATAAAATAAAATATAAATTTAAATCTGAACCGGAGGAGGCACCGTCTGTAACAAATGCAACAAGAGCAAAACACACACATCCAGTCGGAACCAATTCCAGTTACTTACCAGGGATACCAATCGCTCCCAGTGCAGGATAGTAAATTCTCGCGATGTAGTAAATTGCTGGATATCCCATTTTCTGTGTGAGTTGGTGATCAGTTGAAAGCAGTCCAGCTACTGATCGCTACTGTTGATTGCGTTGCAAGCTCTTATACAGGTGAGGAAAGTGCCCTCAGACAATTAATCATACCACGTGGTTAGTCGCATCAGTGACAGTCCACTAAACAAACACTTGAGGTAAGCCATTCATATGGATTGCGTCATCGTGCAATGAAAATCGCTCTCTCAGAAGAATTACGAAATATCAATTATGTTCAATTTTGTTTATTCACACCTTCAAACGAGAACCTTGCACATTATATGTATTCTATGATAATTCTATGACACAGAGTTTGTGCGTTTCGCATAAAATAATCCTTAGTCTCAATATTTTTACAAGGTGGACTATTACCCTCAAATAATCAACAATAGTTACAATCACGTCTTAATAAGCTGGTTAAGAAGGCGGGCTCTGTCGTGGGCAAAGTACTGGAGAGTTTAACATCGGTAGCTGAGCGAAGGGCGCTGAGTAGGCTACGGTCAATTATGGAAAACCCTGAACATCCTCTACATAGCACCATCCAGAGACAGAGAAGCAGTTTCAGCGACAGGTTACTATCGATGCAATGCTCCTCAGACAGGATGAAGAGGTCAATACTCCCCAATGCCATTAGGCTTTACAATTCAACTGCCAGGAATTAAGAACTTTTTATTATGCTTTTTGAGTAATGATTTAGATGCATATCATATTATTACTGAGTGAAGTATGTATGTAATTAGTTTTTTTGCTACAACAAGTGTATGGGACATTGGAAAAAATGTTGAATTTCCCCATGGGGATGAATAAAGTATCTATCTATCTATCTATCTATCTATCTATCTATCTAATAGGCGAAGCCCATTAAGATTCTGTGGTTAAGGAAGGCATTTCGTTTGATTGTTCAATTCAATACTTTTTCCACGATGCTCATACTTCCTTCTTGCTTTCAGATTGGTTTGGTGCCACGAAAGTGGTCAGACTGGAGGATAAATAACTCAATAGACAATAGACAATAGACAATAGGTGCCCGGGAAGTCCATCCGGCCCTCATAGCCAGCACAGCTATTCACTGAGTCCATGGCTGATCACACACATTCAGTGCCCCGTTCCTGCCCTTTCCCCACATCCCTTGACCCCGCTATCTATAAGAGATCTATCTAACTCTCTCTTGAAAGCATCCAGAGACTTGGCCACCACTGCCTTCTGGGGCAGAGCATTCCACATATCCACCACTCTCTGGGTGAAAACGTTTTTCCGCATCTCTGTTCTAAATGGCCTACCCCTTATTCTTAAACTGTGGCCTCCAGTTCTGGACTCACCCATCAGCGGGGACATGCTTCCTGCCTCCAGCGTGACCAATCCATTAATAATCTTATATGTTTCAATCAGATCCCCTCTCATCCTTCTAAATTCCAGTGTATACAAGCCCAGTCGTTCCAGTCTTTCAACATATGACAGTCCCGCCATTCCGGGAATTAACCTTGTGAACCTACGCTACACTCCCTCAATAGCAAGAATGTCCTTCCTCAAATTTGGAGACCAAAACTGTACACAATACTCCAGGTGGGGTCTCACCAGGGCCCTTTACAGCTGCAGAAGGACCTCTTTACTCCTATAATCAATTCCTCTTGTTATAAAGGCCAGCTTGCCATTAGCTTTCTTCACTGCCTGCTGTACCTGCATGATTGTTTTCATTGACTGATGTACAAGAACACCTAGATCTCGTTGTACTTCCCCTTTTCCTAACCTGACTCCATTTAGATAGTAATCTGCCTTCCTGTTCTTGCCACCAAAGTAGATAACCTCATTAAACGGCATCTGTCATACATTCGCCGACTCACCTAGCCTGTCCAAGTCACCATGCATTCTCATAACATCCTCCTGACATTTCACACTGCCACCCAGCTTTGTGTCATCGGCAAATTTGCTAATATTACTTTAATCGCTTCATCTAAATCATGACTGTATATTGTAAACAGCTGCGGTCCTAACATCCAAAAGCGACCCGTTAATCGCTACGCTTTGTTTCCAGTCAGCCAGCCAATTTTCAATCCATGTCAGTACTCTGCCCCAAATACCATGTGCTCTAATTTTCCCCACTAATCTCCTATGTGGGATTTTATCAAAGGCTTTCTGAAAGTCCAGGTACACTACTTCCACTAGCTCTTCCTTGTCCATTTTCATAGTTACATGCTCAAAAAATTCCAGAAGATTAGTCAAACATGATTTCCCCTTCATAAATCCATGCTGACTCGGACTGATCCTTCTACTGCTATCCAAATGTGTCGTAATTTCCTCTTTTATTATTGAATCCCGCATCTTTTCCACCACTGACGTCAATAAACGATTAGATTAGTTATGCATCTCGAAGTCCACCTCCACATAGAAACATAGAAAAAAAAACATACAGCACAATACAGGTCTTTCGGCCCACAAAGCTGTGCCGAACATGTCCCTTGGTGTCTGAAAAGAGGATGCATGCCATCTTGGACAATGTCTCTCATCCACTCAATAATGTACTGGTTAGGCACAGGAATACATTCAGCCAAAGACTCATTCCACCGAGTTATAATACTGAGCGTCATAGGAAGTCATTCCTGCTCGTGGCCATCAAACTTTATAACTCCTCCCTCGGAGTCTCAGACACCCTGAGCCAATAGGCTGGTCCTGGACTTATTCCCACTTGGTATAATTTACTTATTATTATCTAATTATTTATGGTTTTATATTGCTATATTTCTACACTATTCTTGGTTGGTGCGACTGTAACAAAACCCAATTACCCTCGGGATCAATAAAGTATGTCTGTCTGTCTGTCTGTCCTACCTGACAACTACCTAGGTATTACCCATGGCAAACTGCAAATAGCCATCTTGGAGAATCTTTAAAGACCCTATCGTTGCCGCCTCCAACCCCTCCGCAAGCAGACCATTCCACGCACTCACCGCTCTTTGTCTAAAAAACCTACCCCTGACATCTCCTCTGTACCTAATCCCAAGCAACTTAAAACTTTGCCTTCTCGTGCTAACCATTTCAGCCCTGGGACAAAGCCTCTGACTATCCACACGATCAATGCCGCTCATTATCTAGTACACGTCTATCAGGTCACCTCTCATCCTCCGTCGCTCCAAGGAGAAAAGACCGTGTTCACTGAAGCTAATCTCATAAGCCATGCTCCCCAACACAGGAAACATCCTTGGAAATCTCCTCTGCACCTTTTCTCTTTTACATTGACGGTTCTAATTATTATAAATTACTAGGATTGCACATTGCTCATTTAGACGGAGATTTTTATTCCTCATGTATGTGACGGATGTAAGAAATAAAGTCAATTCAATAACAAGGGGAGGAATGACTTCCGGACTCTCAGGGGTTCAGATGTTTCAAAATGCTCATAGTCGCTTAAAAAAGAGTAAAGGGAATGTCTTGACAGCCTCTCAATTGCGGAAAAGGAGGACACCGTGGTGTGAACGCATGTTAATAGACTGTGAGTGGAACTTAGAAGTAGGAAGGGAAGAAACAGTCGTTTCAGAGTACTTTGTACAGAGCTCCCATCACCAAAACGGAAACAACACACAGAGACAGTGACAGATCGGGACATATATTTTGCACAGGTGCTTATATTAACACGGCTGTTGTCACAGGCAACTTAAACTTCACTGAAGTTCATCGGCAATTCCTCTGTTTAGAAGGTTTAGATATGGCAGAATTTCTCAGTAGTGTACAGGAAGGAGACCTGGCACAATTAGCGGGCAGGCGGACTCGTGAACATTCCACCTTGTGCTAATACCAGAAAGTGAAATGGGTCAGGTAACTGATCTCTCCGCGTGTCAGCATTTCAGAACGATAGAGCACAGGTATTCGACATACCTTACACTGGTATAGCAGCAGACAATATGGAGTGTACATAATTGATACTATTGGGTAGGAACATGGGAGCTGAATTAGGGAAGCGAATTGTTCCTTCAAATGTACAAGAGAAATATGGAGATTGTTAATGGAGCACTTGTTTGGGGTTCAGCGTTGGCTTCTTTCATTGAGGCGGAGAACGGATGATAAGAGATTTAAAACACCTCTTCAAGAAGAGGAAGGAAATATACTTAAGGTTTGGGAAGGGAGGATCAGAGAGGGCTGTGGAAAGACAAAATGCAGCCAGCAAAGGTTTTAACAAAGGTCGTAGAAAAATTAAAATGAGAAGGCATGAAAGAGACGAGCTAATGTAGGTGAAAAAAAAAAACAGGAGGATGAAGACAGAGAGTGTGGGAGAGATGAGATAAACTAGTAAGAATTGGTCTGAGTGCAAGAAGGCAGTGAAGGTCCTTAATGATCATGTGCTTCACTAGTGATTGAAATCTTGATGAATGTGGATACAGTGAAAATGAACAGGTGTGCTGAGACATGCAGACACTTCGAATTACGAGCTAGAAACTGGGAAAACATGGAAAATTATCCATTCCCCGGTGCTAGAAGGGATGTAATCCATGTAATTAGAGAAAACGAGTGAAGATGTTGCTGCGATTTTGGACATAAAATTTCTGTCATCACTGGCCACAGATGTGGTACGGGAGGATGGGAGAATGGCAAATCGTATTTCTATGTTCAAGGTATGTAATAAGAATAGTCTTGAGAATTACAGCCCCGTGACTCTTCGGTCAGTAGAGGGCAAGGTATTGGAGAGGCTTCTCAGCGACTGAATTTTTGGAGAAACGCATTCTGATTAGGGATAGTCAGCATGTCCCTTATGAGCCAGAATAAATTCCATGAAGAAGTGAAAAGTAGGCAGATGAAGCAGCCGAGTCGATGAGGGTTGATTAGTTTTGTAAGGTATCAGACTGGGTTCACTATGGTGCACACTTGGAGAAAACAGGTGGCCTGGGATCTAGTGAAACCTGGCTGCATAGATTCAGAACTGGCTAACCAAAGGATCGCCGATGAGGTAGTGGATGGAGTGCATTCTGCCCGGATGACAGGGGCTAGTGATGTTCCGCAAGGAAGGTATCATTTTCTGTACACTTTATAACTACATCTGGACTATGCTGTTATAGCGCTTTGAGTGACAGACATTATGACTATCCTGCAGGAGTTGGGTCATTTATTGAGTTAGGGCTGATTTTGAAAGTAAACTACTGAATTCGAACTGAAACTGCAAGCTATCTAAACTGAAATCACGTTTACATATTACAGGGCAGATACTACAATTATATCAAAACGCTTTTTTTCCAGTGGAAATCTTCAACTCAAGATCAGCATTTCAAAATATTCAGCAGCATTCTTTGTTGTTTTCCAAATGAGCCAGTCTCCCAGAAAGAGAATTTCAAATTGCCAATTCATGTACACACGGTTTGGTCTGATGTAAATTTACCTTTGAACAGCGGATTTGTCATACCCGGAATAGATACACTGATATCTCGATCTCTTTAAGCTGGATTTCGCATGGGGCTTCGGAATCCGTGTCTCCCTCTGTAATCAATACCACAGCAAACAAACACAAGAACGCTATCGATCTCCGCAGGTAAGGCAGAACAAAAACCTGAGCTCCAACGTTTCTTCCTTCAAAACTGTCTCTGCTAACTGGCGTATACAGAATAAACAGTTAATTCCTAGAATGATAATCCTTATCAAATATTCTAAAGAACAAAGTGAAACCAGATATTTATGCGACCCCCATACACTAAGTCTTCATACAATTTCGGAAAAAGAAATTCACATGTTCTTGCAAATTAATTTCAAACAATGAAGCAGACATTTGCAATCAGTGAGATCCTATTTTGAATGAAAAGAATAATTCAAACATCCTTTCAATACAATGCTAACAATCACACAACTACCTTCCGTTCATTCACGCACGCATTACCTCTGTTTCTCTTTACTGAACTCATGAATTTTCTGTCCCTGTGCAACATTTTACATTCTCAATGCATTCGCACTTTCAACTACCACAGAACTGTTAAGTGTTGAACAGTGAACAAATAATCTATAATTAGAATCGTACAACATTTAAGAAATCCTTTCGAGTCCAATGCAAAGGGGCGCTGAAATTTACGAATCGTCCGCAAATTATTCTTCAACATTTCTAAAAGATGACTTCATGACGTCACAAAATCTCCAACGACTTAAAAGTTTTCTCACTTCCAATTTACTGACCAAAGATAGGGTTGAGATTAAATGAGCATTTTTTTTGTATATTATCAGGTTTAATCATCCCCATCACTACCGTTGAAGTAACAAATTTGTACACTGTGCTGGCCCCTTTACCACATGCCATCCACCCCCCAAGTCCGGAACTATGGCCTTTACCACCTTAATGATGGAGAGATGGTATATTCCTCTAGTGTGTTACCACACTTATAATCGGAGGGAGGAGCTTAGGATGATGGCGCCTAACGGAGACTCCTTTGCTT
The DNA here is from genome assembly GCF_048418815.1 of Hemitrygon akajei. Classification (NCBI taxonomy): domain Eukaryota; kingdom Metazoa; phylum Chordata; class Chondrichthyes; order Myliobatiformes; family Dasyatidae; genus Hemitrygon; species Hemitrygon akajei. Next base: position 4,676,780 of record NW_027331925.1, on the reverse strand, counting down.
CCATCTTCTGATTCAGCTCTATTTCTATCTCTTTTTCTTCCTTTTCTTTTGAAGCTGTGGCCTGGAGTTACACGATATAGAAGTATTTAAAACTATGAAAGGGATGGATAAGATAGAGGCAGGAACGTTATTTCCACCGGAAGATGAAACCTGAACACGGAGACATACCCTTAAGAAACGGCAATGCAAATTTTGGATGGAGGTAAGGAGGAAATATTTTCCCAGACAGTAGTGAGTCTGCAGAATTCTCTGCCCAATGAATCTGTGAAGGCTACCCCAGAAAATATATTCAAGACACGGTCGGATAGATTTTTGCGAAGTAGGTGAATTAGGGGTTAAGGAGAAAAAACAGGTAGTTGAAGGTGAATCCATGGTCAGATTGGGCATGACCTTATTAAATGGCGGAGCACATGGCCTACCCCCATTCCTATTTCTTAAGTTCTTCTGGGTTTTTTTTACGCTTGCCGCTTGTATAGTTGCATTTGGTCAGCACGTCTAGCGGTATTCTCTGCTAATACCCAAAAGCAACTTAACAGATTATTTATTTCTTCACTTAGTCCTCTATCTTTGTATTTTCGGAAAAACACGAATGTAATCCTGAGGCTTTGTAAAACTGCTATGTGTTGTGGTCTTTTGATATGTTCGAATAGGAGCACAGTCCAATATCTTTTCTTCTGCCGTACCTTGTCATTACATTGTCCTCTGGTGGCCGGTTGCCTGTAACAGCTCACGATCATTATCCGCGGGCAGTAATGTCCCAATATCTTGATCAATATTTCTCAGACGCTGAGGTACAAAGGATGTAGTGCATGTTATATTCTTCTTTCGTATTCCTGCCCCTGTTTCCTTCCATTGCGACTTTCTCCCTGGTCGCAAATGGGGAAGAGAGTCAGAGTAGTGAAACAGTACTGGGTTCTTTCTTTGTATGCTAGCAGGAGATGTTTGGAAATAGGCTGCCTAGCATTGTCATACCATAAGGAGCTGCACCACTCCGTCCATTACCATCCTCCTGTTTCAAACACGCCCCTGTTTATTATTTTTCTGTGAATGGAGATGTTATCCCAACAACTTTTCTATCGGCTCTAAACCCTTGATTTGATTTCCAGAGTTAAGTGTCTATTCTGATTATAATGTTGACATTACATTCAAACTGCGTATAAATCATTATACATTTCACTCAATCCTGCCACTCGCTACAAGCTAAAGTGCTTCTTATCATTCACTGTTTGCTTTCGCAAGCACTCTTGGATTGAATCAAATGCATTATTTACACGCTCCACGCACTCACCTTCATCGCAAATTGGTTGTCCTCTCATTAAGATTGACACTTCTCTTCAAGACGGATCACCACATCATTGGAAACATGATCGCTTCCTCTACTGTGCTCCGCTGAAATTTAACTTGTTGCCGCAATTCTACCCATTTCTCAATTAAGCATCCTTTTGCTCGGGTTTCGTTTAAATTCCTTGCCTCACATCCTCCCATGTGTAATCATTAGGCTTTACAATTCAACCGCCAGGACTTAAGAACTTCTTAAAAGCTATTGTTAATGCTTTTTGAGAGAGTGATTTAGATGCATATCATATTTTTACTGAGTTAAGTATTGTATGTAATTAGTTTATTAGTTTTGCTACAACAAGTTTATGGGACATTGGAAAAAAATGTTGAATTTCCCCATGGGGATGAATAAAGTATCTATCTATCTATCTATCTATCTATCTATCTATCTATCTATCTATCTATCTATCTATCTATCTATCTATCTATCTATCTATCTATCTATCTATCTATCTATCTATCTATCTATCATTGTGATCTTTATCACAGCGTTTTTATTTCCCTTCATACATCCATGACCAGCGATATCTCCACACTGAGGAGAATTCCACGTTGCCGTGTAACAATCAGGATAGGATTCTGAGTACGGAAGTTGTTGAGCCTTTCTGAGAAAGTTATCATTCAATTGTTAATTTAGAAGTTTTGTCGGGCATTATATCAATAAAAATGCATTAACATTCATAAAGACAAAGTGTGTGCAGATGCAGCTGGGACTTCAGAAAAAAAACTGAAAGGAACTGCTTGACGTTGAGTCAGTTGCGAAACAACAGGGTCGAGTAATAAAGTTTGTACACGCTGTGAAGGAAGCTTTCCAACCCAAGGTCGTGAGAAGCACAAGAAAACCAATAGATTAACGTTGGAAGTTCAAAGTAAAAATTATTATCAAAGTACGTAAAACATACAACCTGAGATAATTTTTTTTCTGCAAGCTTATTTAGCAAATCCATAGGCGAGCATATGGATGAATAAATATGTAGGTAAAATATTGAAGGAAAGACATCTATAAAAAGAAGAGAGAAAATATAGTAATAATGTCAACCGTCCGGCATATGAAAAAGTGAGAGCAATAGTCAAGAGTTAAATTCGCATTCCCAAAATGCAGTTTGAGAATGATGTTGCCGATAATGCTAAGATTGACCGCAATAGATGTTCTTCCTTATAATTGACCAGTAAAATAAAAGTTAAGGAGGAAGTTAAGCGCATTAGAAATAATAGTAGAGTGTTATGTTTTGCAGAGAAGGACATAGTGGATACCCTTAACTCATATTTTGCTACCTTATTCATCTGAGATCATAGCAATATGCCAGAAAGTGTGGAGATACATAAGGTTGATATATTATTGACCAGCAGAAATTACCGTCCAATCAAGGACAGGGGAAGCAGTCAAACCAGTTGTCCCCCAGCCACCCCCCTTTTTGTGGACTCTGAACTGATTCTTGATCTTCGATAAACTAATCAGAGCAATTGAATGCCAATACAAGAAGCTTCAGCTAATGAGCTGGTAACCTGTATCCATTCCCAGACAAGTACCTGTTTGGTATTTAACGAGCGTGGACTCTGAACTGAATCTTGTTCTGGGTCAAACTAATCAGAGCAACTGAATGTTGACACAAGGAACTTTAGGTGCTAAACTGATAAATGAAACAATTTTTCGTAGTCACGTATTATGTACAATGACAGACCTACCAAAGAAAAAATTCTTAATCTCGTTAGACGTTGTCTGGGTTGCGTCATTTAATTGGTTTGGACAAGTCAGAGTTGGAAGACAAAATACACAAGGCTCCGGTGGAACAATGCAGTTTGTAGCCCTGTAAAATGTCCAGTAGGAAGCTGATCCAGGTAGGTCAGGTGACCTCGCGCCAATGGAATGGACAAAAATTGATGGGGAACACTATAAGAGTTAGGCACTCTAAATACACTGGGCCGATAACTCTCCAGCAACCAGAAATCAACCTCGCGGTAAAGGAGAGCTCCACAGACACGTGGAGATCGGGGCTATGATGGGAGTGTGGGCAGCGTAATCACTTTTCTCTTCTTTGACTGTTCAGGGAGGGTCGGGAATTCTAGTAGGGTGCGCACAGCTACACAGTTTGTGAACCCACGTGCTTTTCAGTCAGGACAATAGCAGTTACTTCTCAGTAAATATGTATCCTCTGTGCCTCAAAGATCACTATTACAAGAGGTGATACTTGTAATGGAATTGTCGTCCCGAGCTGGTCTCGAACACGAAACCCCTTGTTCAGCCGGTGACGCGAATCGGACCACGTGAGTGAGGTATAGAGAGATCTGGCGCTAACACAGGGTGAATAATTCAGGGGATTCTGCAAATCCAAAGTTCTTGGATTGCTTTAATTGGAGTGGATACCTTTAGAAATACGTTTGGATAAGTGGCCAGAATATGAGGAGTTTGTCGCTCACTCACCCTGCTTCTGAAAGGGAAACTGACGGAGATGCCCTGCGTTTGTTCGGCCTACAGGAAGCTGTCGATCAGCAAGTTTAAACAGTTACAAAAAACAGTAGCATTCGGCTGTTTAGCTGAGGATTTGATAGTTGTTAGGACAAATTGCCATCTCAGAACAGCACAGATTAGGATCAGAAAACGAATGTCGGCATAAAGTAGAAGCCGACCGAAAAAGGTTAGAAAGAGGACACAAAATGCTCCAAAAGAAGGGAGAAACCTTTAAGAAAGGGTTACATAGTGGACAACTGTGGACCTGATGCATATGATTAAGTTTCAGTGGTGGTGTGCGAAATCAAATTGTCATTTGTCACCATTTACATTACCCTGCAATTGAATCGTGACAGTGGGGCCTGCTGTGGCTGAGGAGAGAGTCAGTGTTGCATGAGTTTTGAGATCAGTGCACTGTCACTACCCAGAGTCCATCTGACTCGAGCCCTCCCGTGCCGGCAACAAAGCCCGTGCATCCTTTCTAAGGCGGACGATCAGTGATGCACACAGTACTCCGGCTGTGATATCGCGGGCACACACCAAGAACAACACGTGAACAGGTCCTTCTGCTCACTGCGTTGTTCTGAAGCAATTGACCTTGTAAATTCATGCTTTACTAAATCAATCCCATCTGCTCTCACAAGGTCTCTTCTCATATTCGCGTGGTATCTAATATCGCCTATGGCATCCACCTCCGCCATTACCCCTGGCATTCATCCGAAGCACTCAAAAATCTCCTTTAAACATTCTGAGTCAGGTTTACAATACTCTGTAGTGCAAGTAGTTTCATTTACAGCGGCAGTGTCAGGAAAAAAATACAAAATTACACTTTTTGAACAAGGGGACAACATTCACCTCCCTCCAATCCTCCGGTACCATTCCCGTGGACAATGAGAACATAATGATCGTAGACAAAGGCTCAGCAATCTATTTCCTCGCCTCGGGTGCAGAACTGGGAAGTGGCAGATGGAGTTCAACACAGATGAAGAGGTTCATTTCTGCATGTCAAATTTGAACACAGAATATAATATTAATGGTAAGACTCTTGGCAGTGTGGAGGGTCAGAGAGATCTTGGGCTCCATGTCCATACGACATTCAAAGCTGCTGTGGAGGTTGGCAGTGTTGTTAGGAAGGCGTCTGGTGTCATGACCTTCATCAGCCGTAGGATTGAGTTCAAGAGCTGTGAGGTGATGTTGAAGCTATATTTCTCCTAACCTGTACATAAGTAATTGTACCCTAACACAGCAGGGCTGTGGGCTTAGTTGGACCCCACTTGGGATTCCTGTGTTCAGTTCTGGTGGCCTCACTACAGGAAGGATGTGGATACTATAGAGAGTGTGAGTAGATTTACAAGGATGTTGCTCTTGAATTGGAGAGCATGCCTTCTAAGAATAGATTGAGTGAACTTGGCCTTTCCTTCTTGGAGCGACGGAGGATGAGAGGTGACCTGATAGAGGTGTATAAGATGATGAGAGGCTTTGACCATGTGGATAACCAAAGGCATTTTCCCAGGCTTGAAGTGACTAACACGAGGGGACGTAGTTTTAGCTGCTTAGAAGTCGGTATCGAGGGATTGTCAGGGGTAAGTTTCTTACACAGAGAGTGGTGGGTGCGTGGAATGGGCTGCCGGCAACGGTGGTGGAGGTGGACACAATAGGATATTTTAAGAGACTCTTAGATAGGTTCATGGAGCTTAGAAACATAGAGGGATATACGATCAGGAAATCCTAGGCAGTATCTGGAGTAGGTTACATGGTCGGTACAACATTGTGGGCTGAAGAGCCTGTAATGTGCTGTAGATTTCTGTGTTCTGTGTCAAAGACAGACAGAGGGATTAGTTTAAATGGACAGGAGGACAGCATGGAAAGGTTGGGCTGAAGGGCCTGTGTTAGTGCCGTAAGGGAGGGGTTCTGTCCCAACCATCGACTCTATTCCCCTCAACAGGTGCTGCCTGACTTGACAACGTTCTTGAAAAGTTCCATTCAGTTCCGCTTAGCATTCTGTACAAAGGATGTTTTGTACTGGAAGTGTGCAGAGGAGATTCATCATGATTGAGGGGGCTTGTGTTCATAAGTCCATAAGGCATAGGAACAGAATTAGGCCATTCAGCCCATTGAGTCAGCCACCTTTCCATCATGGCTGATCCCAGATCGCACTCAATTCCAGATATCTGACCTCCCGCCATATCCTTTGATGCCCTGACCGATCAGGAAACGATCAACTTCCGCCTTGAATATACCCACACACTCGGCCTCCACTGCAGTCTGTGGCAGAGCATTCCACAGATCCAATACACCTTGGATAATTGAAAAAATAACCTGCTTATCTCTGTTTGAAAAGGTGGCTCCTCAACTTTGTGGCTGTGCCCCACCACAGGAAATACCTTCTCCACATCCACCTTATCCAGTCCTTTCAACATTCGGTAGGTTTCAATGAGATGCCCCCACATTTTTTAGAGTTCCAGTGAGCTCAGGGTTAAAGCTGCCAAGCGCTTCTCATATTTTAACCCCTTCATTCCCGAAATCATCTTTCTGAACCTCCTCTGGACTCTCTCCAATGACAACACATCCTGTCTGAGATATGGGGCCCAACACTGTTGACAGTACTCCAAGTGTGGCCTGACTAGTGTCTTATAAATCCTCAGCATTATCTTTTTGCTGTTATATTCATGGGGCGAGATTGGATTGTGTTGATCTACAGGCGGATCTACAGGGGGATAACTCCCAGATAGTGGTTCCATTGTCAGGCAGTTATGTTGCAGTTGTATAAATCTCTAGTTTACCCACATATGGAGAATTGCATCGGATACAGGAACAAGGCGGAGGTTTTGGATGGTGAGTGGAAGACGCTTAACAGGATGCTGCCGGATAAAGTGAGACTGGACAATCTCGGGTAATTTTCTCCGGAGTGGCAGAGGCTGAGGGAGGTCTGCAGACGTTTACAGGAATGTGAGAGACACAGACAGAGTGGACAGCCGGGATTTTTTCTCTAAGGAGGAAATGTCCAATGCCAGTGGGCATGCACTTCAAGAGAAAGGGGGAACACATCCTCATTGGTCCTTTTTGCACTATTGAAGTATTTTGTAATTTAGTGCATTTTGCATATTTTCTCTGCATAGCTGCTGTTAAAAAAAAACAATTAGAAAAGAGAATGATGTTAAAAACATGACTCAGAATGTTTAAAGAAGATTTGCGTTTCAAGTTTTGTTTTTCATTCCTATAGTGGTGGGTGTCTGGAGTGAATATCGGGTGGTGGCGGAGGCAGATGTGATAGAGGCTATTAGATACCACGTGAATGTGAGGAGAATGGAGGGATGTGTTCCTTGTGTAGGCGGAAGGGATTGGTTTAGTAAGGCATGAAGTGACCAGTTCAATTGGTTCAGAACAACACAGTGAGCAGAAGGGCCTGTTCAAGGACAAGTACAGCAAGCAGAGCAGGTAAACTGGATAAAGTGATCCCACTCATAGAACAGACTGTGACGTCAGTGGATATATGCCGGCATCACAGTTCTCTCACCAAAGACACTTCACTGCTGGATAAAATGAAGTTTGTGATGTTTATAACCGATGAGGTGAATTGTACTGCTCAGACATCTCATCCTACTGAGGAAATTAAAATTATTGTGAAAGCTGCAGAAAGGTATCTTAGTGTAACTGGTGTTATGTGGGAAGCTGTAAATGAAGCTCTGATTTGTGGGGGTTTCGGCATCCCAGTCTACTTGTGAAGATATGTAATGGGATTGAAATATTGTAGTAAAATGCAAGAAGCCTGATTTTACATGGTCTACGCTTTCAGCAGTTTATTTCTGATTTGTCAGATCCTTCCGATGTTATATCTGTTCTGGAAACCTGCATATTTTAATTTTTATTCCTGTGCAGGATTATATTGTCATTTGGCTTGACAGGTTAGTTGGTACAGGGGTGGTGTTGTCAGTTTTATAAGGAAAGGGGCAGAGTATAGTGTTGTGAATGAGAGTAAAATGTATCATTAACTTGTAGAAAATCTTGATTCAACATGTATGTGTGTAATTTTCTTTTGTGAAAATATTAACTTTCTGAATCGTATTTGGAGGTTTGGCCATCGACTTTTCTCATGGAAAATGGTTGTAGTAGTTGCCTTTCTAAAACCTGGATCTCCCCGTCTGATCCTCCTTCTTGTAGGCCAATATCATTAAAGTCTCATTTATGTAAACTTGTAGAATGTATGGCAAACGAGTATTTGAATTATATTTTCGATAAAAGAGGTAATTTCATGTTTTATCAGAGGGGAATTTGGAACGGTAGAATAAGACCATAAGACAAAGGAGCAGAAGTCGGTCATTCGGCCCATCGAGTCTGCTCTGCTATTTTATCATGAGCTGATCCATTCTCCCATTTAGTCCCACTCCCCTGGCTTCCACCATAACCTTTGATACCCTGGCTACTCAGATACCTGGCAATCTCTGCCTTAAATAACATTGGATAAGTTTGGGTTTGGAAGATCATATTAGGAAAGTACAGTTAAATAAAGATGTTGTAATAGCAATATTTTTGATATTGAAAAGACAAATAATATTTATTGAAGGATGGACTTTTGATTATTTTTTGTAAATGCAATTGAGAGGGCTTATTCTTAATAAGCTGGTTAAGAAGGCGGGCTCTGTCGTGGGCAAAGTACTGGAGAGTTTAACATCGGTAGCTGAGCGAAGGGCGCTGAGTAGGCTACGGTCAATTATGGAAAACCCTGAACATCCTCTACATAGCACCATCCAGAGACAGAGAAGCAGTTTCAGCGACAGGTTACTATCGATGCAATGCTCCTCAGACAGGATGAAGAGGTCAATACTCCCCAATGCCATTAGGCTTTACAATTCAACTGCCAGGAATTAAGAACTTTTTATTATGCTTTTTGAGTAGTGATTTAGATGCATATCATATTATTACTGAGTGAATATGTATGTAATTAGTTTTTTTTTTGCTACAACAAGTGTATGGGACATTGGAAAAAAATGTTGAATTTCCCCATGGGGATGAATAAAGTATCTATCTATCTATTGTACAATTTTTTCTGATTGTTTCTACTTCTACATCTTGTAAAGGTATGGATGGGCAAGTATGACATTGAATTCATTTTTATATTTGGAAGATGGTATTAGTAAAGCCGGTTAAATACAAATGTTGTAACAGCAATATTTTTACCATTCAAAAGGCAGATGGTATTTATGGAAGGAAAGAATTTTTATGAAATTGTGGAAATGAGGATGGAGGGGCTATTATCTAACTTTGAGTTGTTTTAATTGAACGTTTTGTGTCAGGTATGGGTGGGAAATTTATATTCAGGTTGTTATGAGATAGAGACTGGGATACCACAGGTGGTATTTATTATCTTACATTATAATTAATATTTTTCTCTGACAGGTTTTTCATTCTGTAAATCCCTATATGCAGATGATGAAGGTTTATGGATTAGAGGTAGAAATTTCAATTTTACTGTACAGGTATATAACATAAATTAGCAATTAGTAAGGTCGGACAGTCGGCAAATAGATGGGACAGGTTATGTGTTTTACAGACAGGATTAATGAACCTGCACTTGATTGGAAATGATAGGAACTGATATGGTCAAACTCCTTAAAAGGTGTCAGTGGTAAGATTTCCAGGCAAGTGGACGGATAATAAGCTGACATGGAAGCACCGGATAAGAAAATAATTGATAAATATAAAGAAACATTAAATATTCTCAGTTATCCCTGCGGGTATTCTAGGGTGTTACATGAAAGTATTTGTTGACCAATCTCATTTGTTTAATTGGATCTGTTCTTGATTATAGTTGTGGTTTATAGATCAGCTTCAGCTTCAACTTTATTTTGTTTGGGTGTGATACAAGCACAGGCTTTGTGATTGTGTTGTGGTGCAGTCAGGTCGTCCCCTGTTTCGGGTTTACTGGTTGAAATTATGGAATTTGAATTTAATGTTAACATACTGAATTAATTTAAGGGAGAAGAAATGATCATCCTGTTAAAGTTGTGTTGGAGGACTGTTGGGAACTTCACAAGAAGAGTGTTTTTAGTTTTGGTTGCCTGGGTTCTTATCACATTTGAAATATGGGTTCGCTGGGTTAAGCAAAATGTCCCACTGTCGTGTTCTTGGTAACCCCACCTTGTTTCTTTCAATGCCTTTAGTTGATTATAGGATACACGATTTAGTGAAGTCTAACAATTCTGTTCTGCCTGAGAATTTGTTGGTTCAGTGTACATTAAGGAAATTATTGAGAAAGTTTAACCATTTTCCAGAGGATCACAATATAATTTAACTGGGAATGTTGGTGTTGCTGTGTTATGTGTGAATTATTGTTAACAATAAAGAAACGACCTACCAGCCATTTACCAGGATTTACAACAGAATCGCTTGTCATCATTTCGTGCTTGCAGTGGGTGGAGGAAATTTGTTCACATAAAGTTGTAATTTGTTCAGATTCCCTTTCGATTTTCAAGAATCTTAAAACAGGTCATTCTCACAGCAGGTCAGAATTACTGCTGGAAACTCATTAAGACATTGTTTCATATTCAAAGGATTGGATTCGGGGTGTGCACTGATTTGGGGTGCATGAAGACACGGTGAGCAGTCGGGTCCTGAGGAGCCGATGGACCAGAGGGATCTGGGAACACAGATTCATAATTACTTGAAAGTGGCGTCACAGGTAGATAGTGTCGAAATGAGAGCTTTTGGCACATTGGACTTCATAAATCAAAGTATTGAGTACAGGAGATGGGATGTTATGTTGAAGTTGTATAAGACGTTGGTGAGGCCTAATCTGGCGTATTGTGTGTAGATTTTGTTACCTGCCTGAAGGAAAATTATCAACAAAATTGAAAGAGTGCAGGGAAATTTACAATACGTTTGCTGGAACTTCAGGACTCGAGCTTTAGCAAAAGTTAACGACATTATTCCCAGTGTTGGACAATGAAGGGAGATTTCACAGATTTGTACAAAATTGTGAGTGTTGTTGACAGGGTAAATGCAGGCAGGATTTTTCCTCTGAGGTTGGGTGAGATGGGAACTGGAGGTCGCAGTTTAAGGGTGAAAGGTGAAATATTTAAGAGGAAGCTGAGTGGGATTTCCTTCACTCAGAGTGTGGTGAGGGTGTGGGAAGAGGGTGTAGAAGCTATGGATCTTATTGCAGAGAAGTCTGGATCAGTACATGGACGGGAGGGGTATTCAGGACCTTGGTCCAGCTGCGGTTATGGGACTCGGCCGAATAACATTTCGGTACGGACTAAATGGGCAAAAGGGTTTGTTATCGTGCTCTTTGACTCCAAATAAAGTGTAAGTGAAGGGGAACTGGTTGGGTCTGTTGCCGGGAAGCAAGCGATGTTCTTTAAGGCTTTCCTGCTGGGGACAGAAGTGAATCGATACTGGACATCCAAGTGAGGCGATCAGAGCCGGGGATTGTAAAGTTGTTGAAGAGCAAACAAACACACACACACACACACACACACACACACACACACACACACACACACACACACACACACACACACACACACACACACACACACACACACACACACACACAATTGCTCCATCTTTCCATCTTCACATTGCCCTTCACCCCGCTTCCCAAAAATTGCCCGTTCCTCCACTTTGCCTCAAACTCTCCCAACTCTCCAGCCCCAATTTCACCCTTCCCACTCTCTCCACCTCCTCTTCCCTGATCCCTCACCGTCTCTTGTCTCCAACTCCCTCATTCTTTCTCTTCCTCCTCTCCCCTCACCTATTTTCCTCTCTTCCACACACTCCCTTTCTCTCTCCTCTCTTCATCTGTTCCCTTCCCCACAGTCACACGCTTGTCCTACACACATTCCACTCTACCCTACCCACTCACTCCCTTCCTTCTTTCCATTATTGTCCCTTTCTGTCTTTCGACCCAACGCTTCCACTGCCTCTCACCCTCACCCCAATTCCTCCTTTACTGCAGCTCGTTTTCCCGGCCACACTCCCGTCCCCACATCCCCCACCCCGCACTGTAATGACGGTTGACACACACAGTGAATTGTCTAATGCTGTACAATTCTTCGTTGTTTGGACATCGACAATGTTCTCTCGGAAGTTAATGGCTTGTGGTTTCCGGGAGAGGCCAGTGTGTTCCCTTTCTATGTGCTACAGAATAGGCGGGGGAGGGGAGTGTGGAGGAGAGTGAGAGAGAGAGAGAGAGAGAGAGAGAGAGAGAGAGAGAGAGAGAGAGAGAGAGAGAGAGAGAGAGAGAGAGAGAGAGAGAGAGAGAGAGAGAGGAGAGAGAGTCTAAATACATATAGCCTGAATCTCTTTCTCTCTGTCCTTCTCTCTTCATCCGTTCTCATCCCCACTGCCCCACTCATTCCTCCACACATTCCTCCCTAACCTACCCACTCAGTGCTCTTTTTCTCTCCCTTATTGTCTCTTTCTTCCGTTCTGCCGAACGCTTCGTCTGCCTCTCACCTTCTCCCCAATTCCCCCCTTTTCTGTCGCCCGCTCTCCCGGCCACCCTCCCGTCTCCACATCCCCCACCCCGCACTGTGATGATGGTTGACGCGCACAGTGAATTGTCTGATGTTGTGTAATTCTTCATTGTTTGGAAAGCAGCAATGTTCTCTCAGAAGATAAAGGCTTGTGGTTTCCGGGAGAGGCCAGTTTGTTCCCTTTTTGTATGCTACAGAATAGGCGGGGGAGGGGAGTGTGGAGTAAACGGGATAGCCGTGTGTTCTCAGTAGCTACGCCGTCACGACAAAGACCGAGCGCCGTCTGCGAGCTGGTCTCTGACACAAACACACACAGACACATGAAAAGTCGGACAGCCACATGCGAGGACGCATATGAGCAGACAGAGATGCAGACGTACAGAAATACTTTCAAAATGACTGCAGTTTGCATTTTGAACGTTTTAAGATGGAGGAAGCTATTTTGTGAACTGTTTGAAATGATTCTTTCTCTGGGATAATCTAGTGTGCTTGTGGGGATGTCAGCGGGTTTGGGGGTTCACATTGAATTGGGTCTGCACATTGATTTGCGGATGTGCGAAGGTTTCAGGGTATGTTGGTGAATATGGTTTTTGGAGTGTTCGTTGATTTGGGGGTACACACTGCTTTGAGCATTTGAGGTTGCACAGGGACTTGGGAATATTTAGGGCTGCGCACCAATTTGAGTGTCTCGGCGGATTTGGGGTTGTACACATATTTGGGGATGTACATGGATTTTGGGATGTACACGGATTTGGGGATTACACGGATTTGGGGATGCACACGGATTTGGGGGTGTAAATGGATATTTAGGGATGTACACGGATTTGGGGAGTCTGTGGATTTCGAGTCAAGTCAAGTCACTTTTTATTGTCATTTCGATCATATCTGCTGGAACAGTACACAGTAAAAACGAGACAACGTTTTTCAGGACCATGGTGCTACATGAAACAATACAAAAACTACACTGAGCTACGTAAAAACAACACAGAAAAAAAACCTACTACACTGGACTACAGACCTACCCAGGACTGCATAAAGTGCACAAAGCAGTGCGGGCATGACAATAAATAATAAACAAGACAATAGGCACAGTAGAGGACAGTAAATTGGTGTCAGTCCAGAGTCTGGGTATTGAAGAGTCTGATAGCTTGTGGGAAGAAAATGCTACATAGTCTGGTCGTGCGAGCCCGAATGCTTCGGTGCCTTTTGCCAGATGGCAGGAGGGAGAAGAGTTTGTATGAGGAGTGTGTTGGGTCCTTCATAATGCTGTTTGCTTTGCGGATGCAGCGTTTAGTCTAAATGTCTGCAATGGCGGGAAGAGAGACCCCGATGATCTTCTCAGCTGACCTCACTATCCGCTGCTGGGTTTTAAGATCCGAGATGGTGCAATTTCCGAACCAGGCGGTGATGCAGCTGCTCAGGATGCTCTCAATACAACCCCTGTAGAATGTGATGAGGATGGTGGGGGTGGGGTAGGTGGGAGACGGAATTTCCTCAGCCTTCGCAGAAAGTTGGGGGTGTAATGAATCTCAGCAATGTTTCCATCATGGATACTTCACGAACAAATGCACTATGAATGTTGAACTTCGTTCTTGCTATTTGATTTGGGGTGGAGGCAGCAATTTTGTGAAGTGTTTGAAACGATTCTTGCTCTGTGATAATCTAATGTGCATGTTAGCAGGTTTGGGGTGCGCACAGTTCTGGGCATGTGGGTGGATTTCGGGGTGTTGGCAGGTTTGGGGGTCACATGGATTTGGCGATGCACACTGATTTGGGGGTGAATACTGATTTGGGGGTGAACACTGATTTGGGGGTGAACACTGTGTTGGGGTTTGCGGAAGTGCATAGATTTGGGAGTGCACACAGATTTCCAGTTATGGGAATCCCGGTGGAATTTGAAGTGTTTTGAATCTCGAGGTTGTTTCATTGATACACAGTTTAATTGTAAATGCAACCTAAACTTCGACCTCAGTTCTTGCTATTTTTCTAAGTTGGAGGCAAATATTTCGAGAACTGGTTGAAATGGTTCTTGTTCTGGGATAATCTAATGTGGCTGTGGAGGAGTCAGTGGGGTTGGGGTGCGCACAAATCGGGCTACGTTGGTAGATTTGTGCCTGTTGGCAGGTTCGGGCTGAGTACGGATTTGGGGGTGCACACAGATTTGAGGATTGCGCTGACTTAGAAATGTTTTGGCGAATATGGGGTGCACAGGGATTTGCGCAGACATAGGGGTTTGTCAGTGAATATGGGGGTGTTTGTGGATTTGCGGGCACCCACTGACACCGGGGTGAGGAAGGGTTTGTGGAGGTGCGCAGATTTAAGGGGATGTCAACTAGAATAGTGGGAATACGCAGAGATTTGTGGGTGTACACCGATTTGCAGATATGTGAAGAGTGGGTGTGTTGGTGGATGCGGGGGTGAAAACTGACTTGGGGAACCGGTGGATTTAGAGGTGTTACAAATCTCAAGGATATTCCGTCTATGCAGACTTCAATAATAAATGCAATCTGAACTTTGACCTCTGATTTTGCTTTTTTTATAAAATGGAGACAGCCATTTTTTGAAATGATTCTTGCTCTGGGATAACTTAACCTGCATGTGGGATGTGTGCTTATTTGGAGCTGTGACGAGTCTCAAGGCAGATTTACAGTGGAATTCAATTGATCAGACACCTTTGTTGGGACAGACTAGCTCCCCAATATGGTGTAAATATTAATTCATTAATGTCATCACAATCTGTCACCGTGGGGATTGCGCCGGTCAGACGTTATCAGGTGATGAGCCGGTGAAATATCCGGTCACCTCGGTGCTTCAGTTCATTAATAAAGCCGCGTCCTGAGCACACGGCAGAGGCGGCCGCAGTGTCTCCGGTCCGGGCTCCAGCTCCTCACATTCATCTCATCTCCCTGGTGTTTCTTAGGTGAAGACATGTTCGGCAGAGCTTTGTGGGCCGAAGGGCCTGTATTGTGCCGGAGGTTTCTATATTTATTCCCGGGCGGATTGTCCCATCGACCGGCAGCTCCGGGATGTTATCAGGGTGTGTGTGTGGGACGGGGTAACGCACTGGCCTGGAGACTCGGTACCTGATTGGACGCGTCAGATGTCAGTCAAAGAACTACTCCTGAATGCCGCTCGCGCATTGGCCTGCAGATATGTCCATCAGTTCCCATTCCCGCCCTACCGAATTCTGCCCGACGTTGCCACAAAGTGGCGGGGATCTAGTCGAATGCTGGTGGGCTAATTCAATGTCTCCGCCTTCCCCTTGAAAGATTGGTTGATGTGAAAAATGAGGGCGGGGTTTGTATAAATGGGGGTGGATACTCGCATTCCAGCCACTAACTGGACTGGAGTGTGGCTTAGAGAATTGGGACATGGGACCCTCACTGCTTCCTTTTTCAAATGAAACCGAAATTACCCCCCAAAAGTGGTATAGATTGTATGTAACAAAACACAATACCGTGAATTAAATTAAAGTTACTGCAATAACTTCAGAAAGCTTTTAAGTGAAAACTACACGACCCAGAGTAATGTTTTCCAACACGAACGAAGGAATAGTGGCATAGTGTGCAAAATTCTAATTCTAATTCCTTACCTTCTTGTTTTACCCCCTTCCACCATAAACCTAACAGTTATATATTCTGTAAAGGTGTCTCCTTTGAGGCCCATTATCCCAACAGTCTTGCTATAATTCTTAACCCACCAACCCCTTTGCCTCTGATTTGCTTGGTGGAAGGTGTTTATCCACAGTTGAAAATTTAACAGCTTTTTTCACTGAACCTCTACATGCAGGGACCCATAGGCAGTGGACATATAAAATAATACTTTGTGTAAGAAATAATCTTTGGTGAGTTCTCAACAGTAAATCTGTCTTAATGTGAGAATTGCCTGTTTTAAGACACTTCAAAACCGAAAAGGCATCTGAACAAATGACAACATTACATGAACAAATTTCCACTACCCACTTAAGTCCAAACTAATGGCAACAAATTCTACTGTACGTACTGATGAATAGTTTGTAAGTTGTTTCTTTATTGTCACCTATTATTTATGCACCAAAAAAAAGTAAACAGCCGGATTAACATACCAGTTAAGTTATCTTTGGATTCTTCTGCAGCAATATTTAACGTAGCATAATAATTCTCCTCAGTATACTGATGAATCAACAGATTCTCGGGCATAACAGAATCCTTAGACTTTATTAAATCGTGTGTCTCAAATGAGCTAAAAACACTGAAAAAAAACAAGGTAGGATTACCGACAGCGCGACAGTGGGATATTTTGCAAATCCAAAAACCATATTCCCAGCGTGATCTTGTCAAATGCTGGTGGGCTAATCCAATGTCAATCACACCAGTCTCCACCTTCTCCTTGAATGATTGGATGACGTGAAGACCGAGGGCGGGGTTTGTATAAACGGCGGGGGACACTAATTTAAGGATTAATAGACTTGCAGTTGATTCGAAATTATACGTTTAAACTCTTGAGGAAGCATCAGTAGTAAGATTTCCAGACATGTGGATGGATAATAAGCTGACATGGAAGCAGCTTATCAGTAAAATAATTGATATGTGTGTGTACTGTTGGGGTGCAACATGAAAATCTTTTTTGATAATTTACATTGATTTAATTTGATCTGTTCTTAATTCTGGCCTTGTGGCTTTAGGATCAACTTCATCTATAACTTCAGAATGTTTGGGTGTGATACCAGCACAGGCTTTGAGATTGTGTTCTGGTGCAGTAAGGTCGTCTCCTAGTTCGTCTCTACTGGTTCAAATGGGACAATTGCCCTCACAATGGCAGAGGGTGAAGATGATGTTAATATACTGGATTAATGTGAAGGTAAATCAATATCATCCTGTGAAATGTGTGCTAGAGGACGGTTGGGAACATCACAAGAAGAATGCTTTTTGTTTTGGGTGGCACAATATGTCCCATTGGGTGATACAATATGTCCCATTGTAGCTTTCTCTGTAACCCCACCTTGTTTTTTCCCGATGACTTCAGTTGATTTTAGGTTACACAATAGGATTTTGTTCTGCCTGAGAGTCTGTTGGTTCATCAGTATATTAATGGAAGTTATTATCATACTGTAACCATTTTTACAGATTGATCAAAAGATAATTTAACTGGGGATGTTGGCGTGGCTGTTTTCTTTTTGTGTGTGCCTGAATTGCAGGTAATGATAAAGAAATCACTTACCAGCCATTTATCGGTATATGAAGCAGAATTCTTTGCCAACATTTTAGGGTTACAGTAGTGCAGGAAATTGGTCCTTGCCAGCTTGTAATTTGTTCAGATTCCTTTTCGGTTTTGATGAGTCTTCAAATAGGTCATTCTAGCTGGGCCCTGCACATCAAATTGTTGAGGGAAATGAACAGACCGACGATTTAGCAACAAAAACTGTTAAAAGTTCAATTGTGGATATAGACCTTTCACTTAGCAAATCAGAAGCTAAGGGGTTGGTAGTGTTAAGAATTAGGGGACTATGGCAAGACTTGTAGGATGATGGTGATAAGGACAGACACCTTTACAGAATACATAAACCTGATGGGTTTATAGAAGAAGAGCTTAAAACAAGAAGGAATGATATTGATACAACTTAGAATTGCCAACACTATGCTTAATTATACCTTGTATCTAAACATCATTCTGTGCCGTGTTCATTTTGTCATTCTGAAACTGTAAAACACATACTATTTCAATGTAAAGCACATAAGACTGAAAAATCAATTCCAGTCTCCGTACAATCTTTGGCGGGGGGTAGATAGTTTTCCGATAAAAACTTTATTAAGTTAATTAAGTTAGAGGAGCGTCTTTCGGTTAATTTACAGTATTGAGCTGGAAAAGGCATGGAATAAGCGTAATGACACAATTGTGCTAGTCAAGCTCAAAGGTCTTAAGGTGGACAAGTCACCTGGACCAGCTGGACTACATCCCAGAGTCCTGAGAGATGTTGCTGAAGAGATAAGGCGTCCAGTGCTCACGATGCTGGCATGGTCCCAGAGGATCGGAAAGTAGAAAACTGCACTCTGTAAGAAGGGAGGATGGCAAAAGAAAGGAAAGTATAAGCCAGTTAGCATGATCTCAGTGGTTGGGAAAGTATTCTAGCCTTTTATCGAGGATGGGTTTTCAAGGTATTTGCAAACCAATGATAAAACAAGTCAATGTCAGCATGGTTTCTGTAAAAGGAAATGGTGCTTGACAAATCTGTTGGAGGTCTTTGAGGAAATGAAAAGGAGGATGGACAAATGAGAGGCAGTGAATATCATTTACTTGGATTTTCAGAAGGCCTTTGTTAAGGTACCACACACGAGGCTGCCAAACAAGCTAAAATCCTATAGCTTTACAGAAAGATGCTGGCATGGATAGTGGAATGGCTGACAGGTGAGGCAGCGAGTGGGAATAAAGTGTTTTCGGGTTGACTGCCAGTGACTAGTGTTCCTCAGGGGTCAGTATTGGGACCGCTACTTTTCGCGTTGTTTGTCAATGATTCAGATAATGGAGTTGATGGCTTTCTAGCAAAGTTTGCGGATGATACAAAGATAGGTGGAGGGGTAGGTAGGAAGCAATGCGATTACAAAATGACTTAGACAAATTAGAAAAATGGTTTTAAAAAGTGGCAGGTTGAATACTGTGTTGGGAAATGTATGATCATGCATTTTGGTGAAAGGAAGAATAGTGCCTCCTATTATTGAAATGGGGAGAAATCTTCAAACATCAGAGGTACAGAGGGATCGTGCAAGACTCCCAGAAAGGTATTTCACAGGCTGAGTCCATGGCAAAGAAGGAAAATGCAATGTTGACTTTTCTTTGATAAGGACTCGAATATTTGCCGAGACTTTATAAGGCACAAGACAGGCCGCACTTGAAGTTTTGTCAACGTTTTGGGTCCCATATCACAGAAAGGAAGGGGGGATCTCATTGAAACCTACCGAGTGTTGAAGGGACGAGACTGGGTGTATGTGGAGAGGTTGTGTCTTGTGGCGGGGATATCCAGACTAGACGGCACATCCTCCGCACTGAGGTGAGATCTTTTTGAACAGAGGTAGGGAGGAATACTTTTAGCCAGAGAGTAGTGAACCGATGGAACACTTTGCCACAAATTGAGGTGGACGCTGTCTGTGGGTATATTTAAGACGGAAGTTAATCATTTCCTGATCGGTCAGGCGATCACTGGATATTGCGAGGAGGTTGAATGAGATCTGGGATCTGCCATGATGGCATGCCGGAGCGGAGTCGATGGGCTGAATGGCGTAATTCTACTCATATGTCCTATGGACGTACCAAGTGTCACCCTGACGCTTCGTTACCGATCAGCACCTCCCCCATTTGTCTCATTTAACCTAGCACACTGTGGGTGGACTTTAGGACCCGGGGGAGCTTAGGACCCGCCGCCCGCAGCTGCTGCTGAATCCCCGGTGTTTCTGTTCGGTTGACGGATGCGGTGAACGAGTTAAAATTAATCGATCGACAATTCTCATCTCGTGTTTATCTCAAACATTTATATTTACAGGAAATGTACTCCTGATGCGGTCGGAACAGGTCCCACCTTCCCAGTAACAAAGCCTAGTTGTCCAGAAACATGAAGCCCTCCCTCCCGCACCATCTCCTTAGCCACATATTTAGCTGCACTCTCCACACATTTATATTTACAGGGACTTTACTCCTGACGCCGGTCCCGGATCCGATCCGTTTACAGACCCGGAGTGGAACCGGAGCCGATTCTGAGCCACTGGTATCCATTCCAGGTCGTGAAGAAAGGAAAAAGTTTTCCAGTGAATTTATTCCCAGTGAAGGTGTGGAGATGGGACTTGGTCTCTGCGTTGTAAAATGAAACTGTCCCGGACTCGGAACTGAGATAAACTCCCACCCTCCCGGGGATGGGACCGGCAGGGAGACGGTAGTTAGGGGTGGTGAGATCACTGGACACATCACAATTCCACTGAATTATGTTATTAATCCGCCTGATGGTGCAGAATCCGGTCTCCGGATTCAGTCTGACCCCTCCCTTCCTCTCCCAGATTCTGCGGCGACTCCCTGACACCAGCCCCGATTCCCCGTCACCTCCACCTCCCAGTAATGTCTCCCCGATGTGAATCCCTCCGATCCCAGCACACAATCCCAGTCTATGAATCTCTTCCCGGTGTCAGGGAAATCCCTCCGGGTCCCGGTCCATCCCACACTCTTCCGAACCTCAGACAGCTCGAGCCACAGATTCACCGTTTCCATATCCAGGGTGACAGAGACTGGGGGGAGAAGCAGAGAATTAGAGAGTCCCCGGGGATCGGGGGGAGGCTCGGGCAGCGCGGCCCCGGGGATCGGGAAAAGGCTGTTGGACCTCATGCGTAGTTGGTTGGCCGACAGGAACCTTTCCCGTGGTTTGTCCCAACGAAAACTAAGGACAACTAATATCTCCCCAAGGTTTTTCCACTGGACGGAGATCAGAGATTTCCTGATCAAACAGACACAAAATGCTCGATATGCTGGAAAATGCTGGATACTCTGATTGCACGGATACTCATCCTGCTGGCTGCAGATTTGTCCTCGTATCTGTCCGCCCTGACAGTCTGGCTGCATGCTGTCTTTGCAATCTTACCATCAGCCCTATCCCTTCACTCCATTTCCCAAACTCACCCCACCACCAAATTAGTTCAAGCCCTCCCCAGCAGCTCCATCAAACCTCTCTATGGGAATCCAGAAACTACAATCCCGGAGGTACTGCTTCTGAGCTTTCTACCAAGCTCTTCAAATGCTATTTACAGGACTTCTTTGCTTTTACTTCCTATGTAATTTGTCCCAAAACGTACCAGGATATCTGGCTGTTTTCCCTCGCTCTCTGAAAAGCTTCAGGCACGATTGGAGACGTCCCTGACCCTGGTACCGAGGAGGCAACATACCATTCGGGTGTCCCATTCACGTCCACAGGTTCTCCTGTCTGTTTCCTGAGTCCCCGATCACTACCATTCCCCTATTCTGCCTTTAACAACAGTGAGAGTGCTGATCCAGAAGGGGGAAGACGGGAGTCAATCAGACACTGGACTCATAGGGCACATGAAACACTTATGTATTTTTCTGACAATCTCGGTCACCACACTGATACCCGCTTTTATTCCCTACCATATTATCGTCAGTATTAAATTCCCAGCTCCTTTGGTAGATTCAAACTTATGCCTCGGTGTGTCAGTGCAGTGTGCTTGGGATCAAGACACAATGGTTCATCTGCCAGTCTGTGTATTGGTTGTATTGTGACCCTGTGCTGGTGTGTTCAAGGGTCTGACATCTCCAGCTGACCATGTGACAGTGATGCCTCCCAGTCGGTGGGGTTGATGTGGAATAAACTTCCGTTCCCCTTCAGCCCAGTATTACGGCCAATCTTTGTAAGTTTTAAATCGATTAATGGCATCAAGTGTTTCTCTTAGCACTGTGTTCAGCAAATAGCGGTGATCGGATTTTTCAACCGGTAGGGTCTCATCTGTCACTGACAATTCCTGGACATCATCATCAGTTCTGTAAATATTTAAACTGGTGGTTATAAGCTGCTATTCGGAACAATTTTACGAATCCATCCAGGGTTTCGGTAAAGAGCAGGTCCTACCTCCTGTTCCGTCGAGATACCTCCTGAAATAAATAAAAACACAAATATGATTAGACTTGGGCTTCCTTTTCACATCATGAATTTCATCCAAATCATTACAAGGTGTTCAAAATCCCCACTCCCGCAGTCGCTCTCACACACACATAAACACCACAGAACCACGGGGACCCTGTGCTGATGTGTTTAGGGGTCTGACATCTCCAGCTGACCATGTGACTGTGATGCCTACCAGTAGGTGGGTTGATGTGGAATAAACTTCAATTCCCCTTCAGCCATTTTTACCGCCAATCTTTGCCTCAAATTATCACTTAACTGCTTCATGACAAAGCTCAGTCTTTTCACGAGGATATCTGCAGATACTGGAAATTCAAGAAATACACACAAAATGCTGGCGGAACGCAGCAGGTCAGCAGCATCTGTAGGAAGAAGTACAGACGACAGTGCGGGCCAAGTCTTTTGGTCAGGTCTAACTGAATGAAAAGATTGTGAGAGATTTGGGAGGGGGAGATCCGAAATGATAGGAGAAGACAGGAGGGGGAGGGATGAAGCTCAAAGCTGGGAAGTTGATTGGAAAAAGGGATACACAGCTGAAGAAGGAAAAGGATCATGGGACGTGAGGCCTAGGGAGAAAGAAAAGGGGAGGGGAGTACCAGAGGGAGATGAAGAGCAGGCAAGGAGTTATTGTGAGAGGGGCAGAGAAAATAATAAATAAATACATGAGGGATGGAGTAAGAAGGGGAGGAGGGGGATTAATGGAAGATAGAAAAATCAATGTTCATGCCATCAGCTTGGAGTCTACCTAGACAGAATATAAGGCGTTGTTCCTGCAACCTGAGTTTGGATTCATTTTGACAGTAGAGGAGTCCATGGATAGACATATCAGAATGGGAATGGGACGTGGAATTAAAATGTGTGGACATCGGGAGATCCTGCTTTCTCTGGCGGACAGAGCGTAGGTGTTCAGCGAAACGGACTCCCAGTCTGCGTCGGGTCTCAACAATATATATGGAGTGTTCTCAGATTATTAACTATAATGTTAACTGTTAACTGCATATATAAAATGGCTTCTCTGTAGCGTTATAATGAAATGGTTTATTTGTGGGTAACTGATTTGGTAATGCTCTGTTTAGTTGGAATGTTTGGGTTATAATTATTGATAACCGAGGAACTAACCACTTGAAGCGATGTTGTTCTGTCTGTATGTATGGGAACCTGGAGTCAGTGCGCGGGGTTTTCGGGAGGAGAACCGAAGAGGAAGGATGTGCTGGACCCTTTGGTCCCAGGCGGCGGGTCGAGGAGGTCGGAGAAGATCGAATGGTGAACCGACGGCTTCGCTTACTGAGCTCCAGCGGTTGTGCACGAATTGATTGAACTCTGATAAGTCTTTCCCCTTTTTTCTTTTCTTTTTATATTGTATCGCTATTAATAACCTAGTTCTAGTAAGATTTATAAAGTGTACTCTGTAAACGTACACTGTGTGCTGTCCGATATTGTGTGTGCGAGATTGTACCAGTGTGCATTACACAGCATCCACGCAAACGGGAGACACGGTTTGGCGGGTGGACCGATTTTCCCCGAGACAAATACAAGCCGATAGTCCTGGGGGTTACATCTGTGGGGTGCTCGTCCCGGGATAGAATTCTGTGGATTCTGTGTTACCACTCGGCTTAAATAAAATACAGTCGGGATGGCGGCAGCTGCTTTTCGGCGATGGTGTGCGGCTGCGAAGGTGGCAGAGAGCAATGCGTGCGTGCTGAGGGGGGTGGAGACTAGACTACCGGATGAAGCGTTACTCCGAGGTTTGAGTGCGGTTAAAACTTTAGGCAAAGTGGAGGTTGTATCGCGGAACTTTGATTTTGAGGCAGGTACAGATATAGTGTTAGTGCAGACAAGTGCGGACATAACAGGGGCGGAGTTTCCAGAGGAGATTGGCGTCCTCGGGGAGGCGGGGCCATGGCGTCTGCAGAGTGTCGGGGAGGGAGGGGCCAACGCTCAGCGAGCGGAGTTGCCTGCAGAGGGGGGAGGAGACTTTTGGAATGGATTCTTTCAGTGCTGGAGGATGATGGGAAAGAGTGGTCAGATTTGGAAAAGTTGGTCAGTTTCCGTTCCACCGTGAAAGGCGAGAGCTCTGAGTTGGCCTCTGCACTTACCTCCTTAGCGAGAAGGGCAGAGGGGCCCCGCCGGAAGATAAGAGTTTTCTCTGGGATAACGCCCACTCCCGAGGGTGAGGAGGATTATGGGACATGGGTTGAGCAAACGTCACAGTTGTTGAGGGAGTGTCAGTGCTCGGATGAGGAAAAGCGACAGAGATTAGTTGAAAGTTTGCGGGGAGAGGCGACTGGGGTAGTGCGAGGTGTAAAGGTTAATCAGCCTTTGGCCACTCTGAAGGACGATATGGAGGCTTTGGAAAGTGCTTTTGGGTTGACTGGGAGCTCCTCGGGGAGTTTCAAAACATGTATCAGGAGGAGGGTGAGAAGCTCTCTGCGTACCTTTTATCGGCTGGAGAGACAGCTTAATGGCTGGCGGCGCCGGGTGGCCATTCGGGCTGAACAGGTGGATCAGTTCAGGATGGATCAGGTATTTCGGGGTGCCCAGGCCGAGGACAAGATTGCTTGGAGTCTCCTGCAGTCTTATAAAACGCGCCGTCCTCCGACGTTCGTTCAACTGATCAGAGATGTGAGGGGGGATGAGCGCGCGTTGAGGCCTCGGGGGGATTCTGCCAGTAGGGTGAGATCCTCAGTTGTAGCCCCTGGTGGGGATGGGAGAGGAGCCGGCTCCACCCGGCAACTGATAAAGGAGGTGGTGGCCGAGTTGAGGGCTGAGGGCTGAGGGGTCGGTAGGGCGGGCTTCGCCCCCCAGAGGACGGACAGCGCAGGATGCTGCGAGTGGCGGGAGTTCAGCGAGAAGAGGGGCGACCAATAGCGTGTTTTATAACTGTGGGAAAGAGGGACACTTCCGGAGAGACTGTGTGAGGCAGGGGTGTGCTATAACTGCGGGGAGGAGGGCCACTTGTGGCGGGAATGTGTGCGGCCGGAAGCCTCTAGGAAGGCGAGTCCCCGGGTATCCAAGAAGGGAGAGGTGTCGGGAAACTTTGAGGGGACCCAGTGAGGGAACGACCTGGTGTCTCTGGGGGAACGCGTTACCAGCAATGTACCAAGGAACCCCTGAAAGCAGAAGACCCGATTCTGGAAGGATTAGTGGGACCCCGCTGCAGTGTGTCACTATGGATACAGGGAATCCATGCTAAAGCCATACTGACACCGGGTCGCAGGTCACACTACTATACCGTTCGTTTTACGATCAATACTTAAAGCATTTGCCATTGACCCCATTCCGTGCTCTGAAGATCTGGGGCGTCAGTGCTGGGGATTATCCGAATGACGGGTATTTGTCAGTGAAACTGGAGTTTTCAGAAGCCGATGTGGGAGTGTCTGAGGTTTTGGAGACGTTAGTGCTGGTTTGTCCGGACCCGGTTGAGACGGGGCGAGGGTACTTCAATCCTGGTGGGGACCAACACCCTGTGTGCGGAGGCTCATGGGGGCCTGCCAGGAGAGGACGAGTGAGAACTGTTCGGGGACCCGGGCCGGAGACAGAATTTAAACGAGGGACTGTGTGGTGCACCCAGTCGAAGCCTGTGATAATAAGGCCCGGGGAAGTAGCAAGAGTGATGGGAAATCTTCCCCAGATTTACCAGAGTGCCAGATGGCGAGGCCCTTATAGTGGCCTAACTCGAGGGGGAGACACGATTTCCGGCTGGGGTGCTGGTGAGGCCCGAAGTGCAGAGGCCCTCGGTGGTACAGGCGAGGCGGATAACTGTGAGTGTCAGGAACACGACGAAGAGAGAAATCACCTTTAAGAGAGGGATGCCGCTGGCGCTTTTGTTCCCGGTGACGGTAATGTCCAACGCCCGTGTGAGGCCCACGCGGGGGGAAGGATTGGAAAACAGAGGAAAGCTGATTGCTGAGGCCTTTAACTTTGGGGACTCTCCTGTGCCGCCGGAGTGGAGAAAATGTTGAAGCAGGAAGACGTTAATTTCTCTTGGTGAGTTTGATGTGGGTTGTTCCAAGAGCACTCGCCATATCATGGTGGACTTTAGGAGATCTAGGCCTCATATGGAGCCAGTGATCATTAATGGAGAATGTGTGGAACAGGTTAAGACCAACAAGTATCTGGGAGTACAGTTAGACAAGAAGCTAGACTGGACTGCCAACACAGATGCCTTGTGCAGGAAGGCACAGAGTCGACTGTACTTCCTTAGAAGGTTGGCGTCATTCAATGTCTGTAGTGAGATGCTGAAGATGTTCTATAGGTCAGTTGTGGAGAGCGCCCTCTTCTTTGTGGTGGCGTGTTGGGGAGGAAGCATTAAGAAGAGGGACGCCTCACGTCTTAATAAGCTGGTAAGGAAGGCGGGCTCTGTCGTGGGCAAAGTACTGGAGAGTTTAACATCGGTAGCTGAGCGAAGGGCGCTGAGTAGGCTACGGTCAATTATGGAAAACCCTGATCATCCTCTACATAGCACCATCCAGAGACAAAGAAGCAGTTTCAGCGACAGGTTACTATCGATGCAATGCTCCTCAGACAGGATGAAGAGGTCAATACTCCCCAATGCCATTAGGTTTTACAATTCAACCGCCAGGACTTAAGAACATTTTTTTTAAAGCTATTATTAATGCTTTTTGAGGTAGTGATTTAGATGCATATCATATTTTTACTGAGTTAAGTATTTTATGTAATTAGTTTTGATACAACAAGTGTATGGGACATTGGAAAAAAAGGTTGAATTTCCCCATGGGGATGAATAAAGTATCTATCTATCTATCTATCTATCTATCATCCAGTGACTGAGGACGCCCCGTTCAAGTGTCGGTGCGGCTTCCGTCCATCGGTGCAGGAATTCGGATAGAAGATCCTCTGGAGGAAAACTACCCCTCGCTCTGATGCTTCGCCAGTTGTGATCGCACCTCATCTGAATGCGACCTCAAACACGAGAAAATCTGCAGATGCTGGAAATCAAATGAACGCTCACATTTCTTTTTTTTTGTAATTTACTTTTTTTATTGAAGTTCATCAAATAAACATTTCCATGAGATGTATTTCAGACATTGTACATATATATCATATAATCATAGATATCACAAAATCTCCACAAAGTGTTTATCTGGGGTATACACTTATAGAAAAGAGTGGGGGGAAAAAGCAAAAGGAAAGAACTATGTACAAGTAGGGAGTGATTTTTTTTTTTACAACGGATTCATTGATTTGTGAGAATGAAATCAGGCCTAGGAAGCATTATGTAGTTGAACCATTTTCCCCTGTAGTGTATGAGCGGGTTTCGGGTCGTGCATAGATGTGCCATTGCATACGGATTTCGAAGTGCGCACCGTTTTCGAGGTCCTCATTGATGCGGGATGTCTGCAGATCTGGAGATGTGGCGAATCTCAAATTTGGTTATTTCAGAGGTACTGTAACGGGGTCCTGAATTGTCCCTATGAATTGTGCTTTTAAAAGGAAAGAGAGAGAGGGAGGTGTCCAACACAGAGACCTTGTTATTAAGAGAGAGAGAGGTGAACAATGCTTGGAAGATGATGTTATGGTTTCTCTGCAGCGTGTTTACATTTCTACAAGGACACCGCCTGCTTGTGAGTTCATACAGAGAGAGAAAGAGCAATGAGCAGCCCGTGGGTCGCCATGCTGACTGAGGGCGGTGTTATTTGATGGACAGTTGGTGCCCAGCATGGTGAGATAAATAGAAGGTCATATGATAGACTCACAGACACACGGTTTTGGACACTGGATGAGCTTTGTTCTGCCCACAGAAAGGTGGGGTTGGGAGGATCGATCAGGATCGACGGCATCAGCTTACATGCAGAACTACACATCTCTCTCTCCATCTGTGCTCAACTCAATACCACAAACTGAACTGAACTTTACTCATCATCGTGAGACTGTATCCACTTACCCCTAGGTTTGTAAAAGCCTGGTTTTTCTAATTACACACACACACACACACACACACACACACACACACACACACACACACACACACACACAGACACACACACACACACACACACACACACACACACATACACACACACATAAACATTGCTAACCTGTTTGATATATCAGCATTTGCATTACTGTATTACGTAGTTAGTAATAAATACCATTAGTTAATAGCAATAACAGACTCCAAGGTGCTTTCCGTTTCTGCTGGTTGTTTAATTCGTCACGGGGTACATAAAATTGGGGGCTCATCCTGGATTTGACAATTATTTTTGGGGCTTGTTTCAATTGCTTGGGGAAAAATCCTATTTGATTTGGTTGTGTGTAAAAACAGCTGAAATGCAGGTTGAGATTAATACGTTTGTAGCAGAACCAACCCTGGAGGCGTTGGATGATGCTAAGAGGGATGTACTGTTGGGAATTGCTCGTAAATTAAAGATTAAAGTGACTACTCACATGAAGAAGCCTCAGATATGGCTGTTACTAGCACAGCATTATGTATCCGAGGGGAAATTCGAAGAGGAGGTGTTGGAGATGTTGTTTGAAGGTAAAGTACTTACTGAGGCTGAGGTTCAGCTTGAGGCAGCAAAGATGAAGTCTGAGTCTGAGTTATGAGTAAAACAGCTCGAGGCTGACGGAGCAGAAAAGCAGACGTTACACGAGGCTAGGGTGGCAGACAAGCGGTGGCAGTACGAGCTGACTAGCATAGAGAGGATACAATAAGGAGCTCCAGTGCCAGGCAGTGATGAGGAGCTGATGGTACCGTTTAATGTCAGCCAAGAAATTAAGTTAGTACCACCATTTGATGAAGCTGATTAACCGGTATTTCCTACACTTTGAAAGGTGGTCCAGACTCGGAAGTGGCCGTGGGATGAGTGGGCTGTCATGGTACAAAGTGTGTTGAAGGGGAAGGCTCAGCAGGCGTGTTCCGCCCTGACCCTGGAACAGTCAAGGAATTATGATACAGTGAAGGATCCATTGCTTAAAGTCCATGAGTTGGTGCCGGAAGCGTAAAGACAAATGTTCAGGGACTTGAGGAAGTCCGGGAGGCAAACGTATGTGAAGTTTGCCCATGAAAAATGGGTGCACTTTGATCGTTGGTGCACCTCAAAAGGGGCGAATGGGGACATTAACAATTTGAGGGAGTTGACGCTGATTGAAGAATTTAAAAACTGTGTCCCTGACAACATCAAGACGTATTTGAACGAAAGAGAGGCAGTGACCATGGCAGAGTCTGCTAGGTTAGCAGACGAGTATGCCTTAACTCATAAGGTTTATTTTTTTTCCGAACAGGAGTTACCCACAGGGTAATAGAGATAGCCCACCGGCTAAACCAGAAAGTAAGCCGGGGACTAATAACAAAAGTAAGGAGGAAGGAAACCAGTCGGGGGAAAATTTCCCAGTTTAACTTGTTTCTATTGTCAGAATCCCGGTCACGTGGCATCTAAATGTTTCGCTTAAAAAAGGGATAAGGGAAAAGAACCGGCGACAACCCCAAATGCTTGTGTCCAGCCGGTTAATACATCGCTGAGGAAGGAGGGGTCTGACCAAGTTCAAGAAGGACTCGAGAGATTTATTTCAAATGGGTTTGTGTCTGTGAAGGAGGGGCCAACCCCGGTTCCAGTGAGAATCTGGAGGGATACTGGAGCTTCTCAGTCATTAATATTAAAGAGTGTTTTGGAGTTCAGTGCTGAGACGGAGACTGGTGAGGTGAATATTATCAAAGGTATTGGAAAGGGGACTGAGGCCGTGCCTTTTCATAAGATAGTTTTGAAATGCGACTTGGTACCCAGACCAGTCACAATAGGGGTACGATCTGAACAACCGATAGACAATGTTGATGTCTTGCTCAGTAATGACGTTGCACGTAGGGATGTTTATCCAGCAGTTCAGCTAACGAGTAAGCCTGCTTTTGCTGAGGACCCGCCCATAGATGCGCATGCGATGTCGAAGAAGTCTGCAGAAGCTCATGATGATTTGTCCGAGGCTTTCCTACCGTCCCTATATCAACAGGACTCAGAGGGTAGTAAGGCTGAGGAGAATAAGATGAATTAAAAAGATTTGTCCTTTTCGAGAAAGGAATTTATAGAGGAACAGAATAAAGATCCTGAAATCGTGGCTTTAAAAGAGAGAGCTCTCTCTGAGGATGAAATTCAGAATGAGTCAGTGGGATTTGACCTTAAAGATGGGCTGTTGATAAGGAATTGGAGACCCGCTACGGTGCCTGCAAATGAGGATTGGGCTATTGTGCACCTGGTAGTGGTACCAAAGGTTTACAGGGCTGAAGTTTTAAACCTGGCCCACAAGATGCCTTTCAGTGGACATTTCGGAGTAAAGAGGACAGTTCACGGAATTCTGAGGGAGTTTTATTGGCCAAACGTGAGGAAAGATATTGTCAATTTCTGCAGAGGGTGTCATACGTGCCAGGTGGTGGGAAAACCTAATCAGGCCATCCCAAAAGCGTCGCTTCGGCCGATACCTGCGTTTGGTGAACCATTTTCCAGGGTCATAGTGGATTGTATAGGCCCATTGCCAAAGACTGCAGCTGGTCGTCAGTATGTGCTAACTGTTATGTGTGCTGAATCTATGTTCCCTGAAGCCGTGCCTCTCAGAAACATCCTGGTCAAGACTGTGGTAATGTCACTCAGCAAGTTTATCACACTGGCAGGTCTGCCGAAGGAAATTCAATCAGATCAGGGGTGTAACTTCACTTCAGGAACATTCCAGCAAATAGTTTCTGAGCTGGGGGGCTAAACAAATTGTGTCATCTGCCTATCACCCGGAGTCTCAAGGGGCTTTGGAGCGGGTTCATTCCACCTTAAAGATTATGATTAAAACCTACTGTCAGGGACTCTGAGGACGGAAAACATTTATTACTTTTTGCTGTGAGGCACACTATTCAGGAATCACTGGGGTTTAGTCCATTTGAGCTCGTTTTCGGCCACAGGCCCAATGGACTTTTGACCTTGCTCAGAGAGCAGTGGTCTAACCCGACAGTGTGTGTCAGTGTGATAGATTATGTTTTGAAATTCCGGGAGAGATTAATAGGGCGTGTGACCTTGCAAAACAGAATTTGCTAAACTCCCAAATTAAAATGAAACATTGTTATGATAGAAGAGCGAAAAAGGTGTCTGAAGTTGGAGATAAAGTTCTGGTTCTGTTCCCACTGGTGACCAACCCCCTCCAAGCACAACTTCATGGACCATACGAAATAATTAAGAAAACTGATTCTTTGAACTATGTTATCAAAACTCCTGATAGGAGGAAGACTGCTCTATTAATGCATTTAAATATGATGAAGCCTTATTATGACTCTGAGATGGTACCAGTGAGCACTGTTATGAAAACAAATGAGGTTGTGGAATCTGATAATGAGGGACAAGATCATTTTAACAAGTTGAATATCGTATCAACAAGACTTGAGAATTCCATTATTTGGACAGACCTTACTGATAAAGTCTGTCACTTGAAGCCTGCAGAGAGAACACAATTGAAATAATTAATTAGCAGGCATAAAATTTATTTCCAGACGTTCCGAGTCGGTGTACAGTTGCAGTGCATGACGTCATTGTAAATCCAGCCCAGCCCATTGAACAACATCCTTACAGAATGAACTTGGAGAAAAGCAAGTTGGTTGAAAAGGAAATTGGCTACCTGCTGGCAACCGGTATCATGAGGCAATCTACCTCAGACTGGGCGGCGCCCTGCGTTCTTGTGCCTAAACCGGACGGTACATGAGATTTTGTACTGACTGCAGGAAAATCAACGCAATAACCAAGACAGATGCTTATCCTATCCCGAGAGTGGATGACTGTATTGATAAAGTGGGAAAGGCTAAGAACCTCACAAACATTGACTTGCTGAAAGGATATTGGTGTGTTTCTTTGACCGACAGAGCCGGAGAAATCTCAGCGTTTCCCACACCTTCTGGGCTGGATGAATATAATGTTTTATCCTTCGGATGAAAAATGCTCCAGGGACATTTCAAAGGATGATTGATTGCGTGATTAGAGGTCTAGAAAAACTGGGGGCTTATATCGATGATTTAGTTGTCTGGAATGACACGTGGGAAGAGCATATTGTGGCTGTAGAAAGACTGCTTTAAAGGCTGTCCAAGGCCAGTCTTACTGTAAACCTCGCTAAAAGTGAATTTGGCCACGCCACTGTCACGTATCTTGGCTATGTGTTAGGCCAGGGCCAACTGGCTCCTGTAACAAGCCAAAGTCCAAGCTATTGTTGAGGTTCCCCTTCCGACCAGCAAGAATGCTTTAAGAAGGTTTTAAGGGATGGTAGGGTATTACCGAAGGTATTGTAAGAACTTGCAGATATCTCTCCCCCCCTCACAAAACTCCTAGGGAAGAGTAAACGATTTGTCTGCAATTACCTTTTCCAGGCAGGTAATTGAACGTCTGAAAACTATCCTGTATAATCATCCTGTGCTTAAAGCACCCGATTTTTCAAAACCATTCTCTTTAACATCAGAAGCTAGTGACGAAGCTGCTGGGGCAGTATTGTTACTGAAAGGTGTGGATGACACCCAGTGGCTTATTTCTCAAATAAATTTAATGTGCATCAGAAAAAAAAATCCACTGTTAAAAAGGAGTTGCTATCACTTATTCTGGCTTTAAAACGTTTTGAAGTCTATGTTTTATCCTGCCCAGAAACCACTTGCGGAGTACACAGATCATGATCGTTAGAATAGTTAGATAGATAGATAGATAGATGATAGATAGATAGATAGATAGATAGATACTTTATTCATCCCCCATGGGGAAATTCAACATTTTTTCCAATGTCCCATACACTTGTTTGTAGCAAAAAACTCATTACATACAATACTTAACTCAGTAATAATATGATATGCATCTAAATCACTAACTCAAAAAGCATTAATAATAGCTTTTAAAAAAAGTTCTTAAGTCCTGGCAGTTGAATTGTAAAGCCTAATGGCATTGGGGAGTATTGACCTCTTCATCCTGTCTGAGGAGCATTGCATCGACAGTAACCTGTCACTGAAACTGCTTTTCTGTCTCTGGATGGTGCTATGTAGAGGATGTTCAGGGTTTTCTATAATTGACCCGTAGCCTACCTCAGTGCCCTTCGCTCAGCTACCGATGTTAAACTCTCCAGTACTTTGCCCACGACAGAGCCCGCCCTCCTTACCAGCTTATTAAGACGTGAGGGCGTCCTTCTTCTTAATGCTTCCTCCCCAACACGCCACCACAAAGAAGAAGGGCGCTCTCAACAACTGACCTATAGAACATCTTCAGCATCTCACTGCAGACATTGAATGACGCCAACCTTCTAAGGAAGTACAGTCGACTCTGTGCCTTCCTGCACAAGGCATCTGTGTTGGCAGTCCAGTCTAGCTTCTCGTCTAACTGTACTCCCAGATACTTGTAGGTCTTAACCGCTCCACACATTCTCCATTAATGATCACTGGCTCCATATGAAGCCTAGATCTCCTAAAGTCCACCACCATCTCCTTGGTCTTGGTGATATTGAGACGCAGGTAGTTTGAGTTGCACCATATCACAAAGTCCTGTATCAGTTTCCTATACTCCTCCTCCTGTCCATTCCTGACACACCCCACTATGGCCGTGTCATCAGCGAACTTCTGCACATGGCAGGACTCCGAGTTATATTGGAAGTCTGATGTGTACAGGGTGAACAGGACCGGAGAGAGTACGGTTCCCTGTGGCCCTCCTGTGCTGCTGACCACCCAGTCAGACCTACAGTCTCCCAACCGCACATACTGAGGTCTATCTGTCAAGTAGTCCACTATCCAATCCAATTAGTGTTTTCTGACTAATATGAAGGATAAGAATAGAAGGTTCTTAAACTGGAGTCTGATATTGTAAGACATTTTCCTCAAAATAAAACAAGTGAAAGGAACTGACAACATTACAGCTGATTGTTTATCCAGATGTTGTTGGAAATTGGAAATGATTGAATTCTTAGAGAGAGAGAGAGAGAGAGGAGAGAGAGAGAGGAGAGGAGAGAGAGAGAGAGAGAGCGAGAGAGAGAGGAGAGAGAGAGAGAGAGAGAGAGAGAGAGAGAGAGAGAGAGAAGAGAGAGAGAGAGAGAGAGAGAGAGAGAGGGAGAGAGGGAGAGCAATGACCAGCCCGTGGTGACTGAGGGCGGCGTTATTTGACGGACAGCTGGTGTTTCAGCATGGTGAGATAAATAGGTCAGATGATAGACTCACAGGCACACGGTTTTGGACACTGGATGAGGTTTGTTGTGCCCACAGAAAGGTGGGTTTTGGAGGATGTATCAGGAGTATCGACCAATGGCTCTCTCAGTGTGGAAAAGGTGTGACCGGCGGGGAGCTATTCGTGCGTCCAACCCTCGCCTGGGTTTATAATTCCACCACAGAAGAACAGTCACCTTTGTTGTGGTCACATTCGGTGACTTTTAAAGGATTTCGGAGGACAACGGGAAGATCGACGGCATCAGCTCACATGAAGAAATAAACATCTCTCTCCCTCATCACTAATCAACTCAATGCCACAAGCTGATCCGAACTTTACTCATCATCGTAAGACTTACCCGTAGGTTTGAAAAAGCCTGGTTTTTATTTCCACACACATACACGCACCCATGCACACACACACACGCGCATGCACACACACACACACACACACACACACACACACACACACACACACGCAGACACACACACATATATAAAAATCATTGCTATATATTTGCATTTATATTACTGTATTGCGTAGTTACTAATAAACACCATTAGTCACTAGCAATACCAGACTCATTTGAGGATGGGACAGAATTTAGGGGTGGGTTTGCGAGTATGGGGGTCGACACTGATTTGGTGATGTGCGTAGATTGAGGGGTGTTGTTGAACATGGGGTGCACACGGATTTGGTGATGTGCGCAGATTGAGGGGTTTTGTTGAACATGGGGTGCACACGGATTTGGTGATGTGCGCAGATTGAGGGGGTGTTGTTGAACATGGGGTGCACACGGATTTGGTGATATGCACAGATTGAAGGGTGTTGAACATGGGGTACACACGGATTTGGTGTTGTGCGCAGATTGAGGGGTTGTTGTTGAACATGGTGTACACACGGATTTGGTGATGTGCGCAGATTGAGGGGTGTTGTTGAACATGGGGTGCACACGGATTTGGTGATATGCACAGATTGAAGGGTGTTGAACATGGGGTACACACGGATTTGGTGATGTGCGCAGATTGAGGGGTGGTGTTCAACTTGGGGTGCACAGGGATGTGGGTTCAAACTCAGATTTGTGTGTCTCAAGATTTGCACACGGGTAAAACTTGGGCTGCGTGCGGATTTTTAATGCCGAAGCGGTCATTTTCTGAACTTTGAAGCGATTCTTCCTTTGGGAACATCAAATGGGGATGGCAGCGGGATTTGAGCGCGGACGGCTTTGGGGATGCGCGCAAATTGAGGAGTATGTCCCTGAATGTGGAATGTGCACAGATTTACTGCCCTGTTGTCGAATATGGCGGTGCACATGGATTTTGGTTGCGCACATATCTGGCTGTGTCGTCGAATTAGGAATTGCACAGGAATGTTACCCATTCCCATGTCTCTGCATGTTCCGTTTGTGCCGGTGGAAAAGCCTCCCATCGGCCATTTGCGGGATTACTTCAATAGACAAACAGTCAACAGACAATAGGTGCAGAAGTAGACCATTCAGCCCTTCGAGCAGCACCGCCATTCTGAGATCATGGCTGATCATCTACTATCAATACCCCGGTTCCTGCCTTATCCCCATATGCCTTGATTCCCCTATCCATAAGATACCTATCTAGCTCCTTCTTGAAAGCATGCAGAGAATTGGCCCTCCACTGCTTCCGAGGCAGTGCATTCCAGACCCCCACAACTCTCTGGGAGAAGAAATTTTTCCTTAACTCTTTCCTAAATGACCTACCCCTTATTCTCAAACCATGCCCTCTGGTACTGGACCTCTCCCAGCATCTGGAACATATTTCCTGACTCTATCTTGTCCAATCCCTTAATAACCTTATATGTTGCAATCAGATCCCCTCTCAATCTCCTTAATTCCAGCGTGTACAAGCCCAGTCTCTCTAACCTCTCTGCGTAAGACAGTCCTGACATCCAGGAATTAACCTTCTGAATCTTCGCTGCACTTCCTCTACAGCCAGGATGTCCCTTCCTTAACCTGGAGACCAAAACTGTACACAATACTCCAGGTGTGGTCTCACCAGGGCCCTGTACAAATGCAAGAGGATTTCCTTGCTCTTGTACTCAATTCCCTTTGTAATAAAGGCCAACATTCCATTAGACTTCTTCACTGCCTGCTGCACTTGCTCATTCACCTCAGTGACTGATGAACAAGGACTCCTAGATCTCTTTGTATTTCTCCCTTACCTAACTGTACACCGTTCAGATAATAATCTGCCTTCCTGTTCTTACTCCAAAGTTGATAACCTCACACTTATTCACATTAAACGTCATCTGCCAAGTATCTGCCCACTCACCCAGCCTATCCAAGTCACCCTGAATTCTCCTAACATCCTCATCACATGTCACACTGCAACCCAGCTTAGTATCATCAGCAACCTTGCTGGTGTTATTGTCAATGCCTTCATCCAAATCGTTAACGTAAATGGTAAACAGCTGTGGTCCCAATACCGAGCCCTGTGGCACCCCCACTAGTCACCACCTGCCATCCGAGAAACACCCATTCACCACTACCCTTTGCTTTCTATGTGCCAACCAGTTTTCTATCCGTCAATGTCCTCCCCCCAATGCCATGAGCTCTGATTTTACCCACCAATTTCCTATGTGGGACCTTATCAAATGCCGTCTGAAAATCGAGGTACACTACATCCACTCGATCTCCCTTGCCTAACTTCCCGGTTACATCCTCGAAAAACTCCAATAGATTAGTCAAGCATGATTTGCCCTTGGTAAATCCATGCTGGCTCGGCCCTACCTGTCCCTGGTCGTCCTTGGTCGCCCATCGCCCTAGATTT